>NC_079438.1:18294245-18484575 GCF_903798145.1 Danio aesculapii
AACCAACTATGAAACCATCTTAGGGATCGTTCCCATTGGCAAATGGCCCTGGGGATGAAGTTATAATTGATTTTACTGACATGATTGAAAGGGTAAATGGTAAACGATACTTGCTTGTTATGATTGATGCATATACTGGATGGCTAGAGGCCTTCCTGGTGGGCATGGAAGACAGCACTGCTGTCATTAAATGTCTGATAAACCATTACATCCCACGTCATGGTTTTCCGAGCCGGGTCAGATCTGACAAAGGCTCACACTTTAAAAATGAACATCTGGCTGATGTAGAAAAGACATTGGGTTTAGTACACCATTTCGGGGCAGTCTATCACCCACAGTCACAAGGTAAGGTTGAGCGGTTGAATCTAACATTGAAAAACAAATTGGCTAAAATCTGTGCACAGACTAAATTGACATGGTTAGCTGCTCTTCCACTAGCTCTGATGTCAGTAAGGAGCTCTGTGAGTGGGGCAACAGGATACACGCCCTTTGAACTGTTGACTGGTCGCCAATTTCCTGGCCCACTGACCCAACTACAATTGGAACCAGTACAACCGTTATCACACAAAATTGACTGGTCTAATTGAATCTTTTGACAAAATGTTACCAACTGATTTAAGGGGACACGAATATCAAGCACCCCTACCTGACCAAACTTGGAACTGGGTGATATTGAGAATCTACAGGCGTAAATGGAAAGAGTCTCGCTGGTCTGCTCCAATTAAGTAATGTCCGGCGGACCCACAGTCCAATCATTAAACAACACCAAAGCGGACCTTGCTTCGCAGGTCCAAGAGAGGGAGGATACCACAGGAGGTGCAGGAGGGAGTGAGGGTACCACAAAAGGAGGTGACACACAAACACATGCACACAGGAAAAATTTTCATCCATCACAAAGTAACCTACAAACTTTGCAGGTAGTCCACAAAACTGGGGACTTATTCACAGCCCCTAAAGAAGAAGCTGTAGCCCATTGTGTCAGTGCAGACTGCATTTGGAGTGGGCATAGTGAAAAAATTTTGAGAAAAATATGGTGTTGACAAGGTTAAGGCCCAGAGAAAAACGAAAGGTGACTGTGCTATAACTCACGAGGCAGACATAATAGTTTTCCACCTGATCACAAAAACACTTGCTAGAGACCTACCCACATATGAGGACTTTGAGAGCAGTCTAATCTGCATGAGAACGTGGTGTGACAAATTACACATCACCAGATTATCCATAGGGGTGTGGTTTGGACAAGTTGGAATTCTATAAGAGTTCTCCACATTATTGAAAAGACGTTTAAAGGCCAGAATATAACTATTTCAGATTATACGTTAGAATAAGTTTACTGTGCTTGCTATTTTTTATTGTAGCTTTGATATTGATTATATATTACTTGCTGTGAACACAATAATGCTGTGAAAAATAAGATAAAGGGAGGATCAGAATTGAATAATAAGTCAATATCAATAAAACATGAGGGTCAAGTTGTGGGAAAACTGGAAACTACTGGGGATAGTGGGGATATTAACACTGATAATAGTGGGGACAATTCTAGGAGTAGGAAAAAGTCAGAACCGGAATGAAACCTCAACTGTAAAACCAACCAGAGTAAAAAGATCCCTAGGGGAAGAAAACAGGTGTTCCAAGTATTATGGAGGGCTGTCCATAGAATATGTAAAGGGAGAGACAACATCTTACACATTTGATCTATGTCAGGTAATTGACTGTGGGGGACACAATAGTTTGTGGCAAGGATATGACGTATATGTTTGTTTTGATCAGACTATGAATGCATGGTGTAACACGATGGGTAAAGCGGATAATAAGTGGTGTAGAGGGTGGGATCAAGTAGTGGGGTACACAGGGAAATGGACGCCAAACCCAACATGGTTAGGGAATTTTAAAAACGAGTGGAGAAAACTGAAAATACAAAGGGATTATAGTCCTACCCAGAACCCTATTACTATGTCAATAGGGGAGTGGACAGGATACCCCTTAGATGAGACCCATTATGCTGGAAACAACAATCCGCCTAAGTTTCTCCATATACTACTAGGGGTCGAGATATCAGGAACTGACCCCCTGGGAATCATAGAAGTTAAGTTTTTAGACAGGGTCAATGTAATAAATAGAAACAAGACAACGACTATAGGACCCCCAATCAGAGATCATAGTAGAGAAATTAGAGGTCGAAGGGTTGTAATACAAATGGATTATACCAAATTAACCCCTGAGGATATACTAGAGAAAGCCACAGGATATGGGGAAACTAATTTGTGGTTAGAATGGATGATTTCCACAGCTAAACAAACAGGAATGACAGATTGTGTTGCATGTGCAAAAGCTAGACCAACCCTTCGAATAGAACCCGCCCCATTGATAATAAATGATCCGGTGGGATATGGATGCATGATAAATTTGACTAGGCAGTATCGACCAAAAGGATGCGACACTCTAGCGGAAATATTTCCATCAATAAATAACCAGACAAAAACAGGCCCATTTTCTGCAGACCCAGGAAATTTCACCTGTTTTAATTTTACTCCCACCGGAATAGTGCTAGTCAGGGTAGGGCATATTAACCCTTTGTGGTGCAAACAGATTATCAACAATGCAGAAGATATAATAGGACCTTGGGCGCGGGGAGGACTATATTATTACTGTGGAGGGAAAAGATTGTTTGTAAGAATAAAAGGGAAAACTACGGAAGGTATATGTGCAATGGTTAGGTTGGCAGCACCAGTAACACTGATTGGCAACAGACAAGAGGGAAGGGGTGGAAGTACAGCTGGGAGAAGAAAAAGGGACGCAACGTTCGACTTAACTACAAATTCCCCGACCTATATAGATTCAATAGGGGTGCCGAGAGGAGTCCCTGATGAATACAAACTAGTAGACCAAATTGCTGCCGGGTTCGAGAATATCCCAATAATTTCAGCCCTATTCCCTGTCACCCCAAGTAAAAATGTGGATAGAATAAATTATGTGCACTATAATGTGATGAGATTGGCAAATTTAACAAGAGATGACGTAGAAGGATTATCGGAACAATTGCCCCCAACCTCATTAATGGCAATACAAAACAGAATAGCATTAGATATGCTCCTAGCGGAAAAAGGTGGCACTTGTATTTTCTTCCAGGATTTTTGCTGTTCCTATATTCCCAATAATATCGCCCCAGACGGATCAGTTATGAGGGCTTTAGAAGGATTAAAAACCCTTTCTAAAACAATGGCAGAACACTCTGGTGTAAATAACCCATTTGATGATTGGCTGACCGGTGTGTTTGGAAAATATAAAACCATGTTTACATCAGTTTTGATCTCTATAGCTACCTTTGTGGCCATAATAGTGACCTGTGGATGCTGTTGCATCCCGTGTATCAGAACATTGTGTAACAGGGTGATAATAGCAGCAATTGAAAAGAAAGATGGAGCTCCACCCCCTTACACAATGCCTCTGCTGGTATCTTCCGGAAATAATGATGAGGAGGAAGAGGAGGAGGAATATGACTTATAAATGTTTTTTTTTTCCAATAACTGTGCTTCTTTGCAGATGCTGATTCATCACAAGTTATGTGTTTTTTTTAGATATTGATGTTTGAGAAATTTGCTGTTTGAAAATGTGTTAAGATTTAAATTTTGATTATTGAAATGTTTGTAGTCTAGATAATTTCAGTGTGATTGACTCAGCTGACATGTTGTGTTTGCCCAAACATCAAATAGGGAACCAACTGGGTGACTTTCCCTACAGGGGTTTTCGGCCCAGTCCAGCCTGAGCACACTGGTTTATAGGGAATTTATAGGGACCATCATTGTTTGACTGTTATGATTGTGTTTATTGCTTTTATTTTTCTTAATGGTCTGATATGATGTTTCCGGTGAACATGTGGTGGCTGCCCATAAGCCAACTAGGGGGCCGCTTGGGTGTCTTTCCTCACCAAGGTTTTCGACCCAAGCTCATCTGGACATATTGGACCAAGACTTCTGAGATTTTTAAAAAGTTTATTAAGTGGTGTGGCCTCTTTGCAGAGGCCAAGAGAGGGATTGAAGGATAAGCATTTTATTAAGCTTTGTTAGTAAGTACGTAGTAAATATAATAGAGTTAACTGCTATATTATGAGCACGAAGTATAGAGAAATGTTACCGGATGCTAGCGCGTCCTGTTTTTGGGTGGGGGTGATGGAGAGTGACAAGATGTATGAGCTGTGTGTACGTGCTCTGAAACATCTAAAAAAAAAAGGTGAACTGTTAAGAGAAGATACACAGATACCAGGAAGAGGAATATCTGGTTGCTGAATGGTCAACTTCTTAAAGACAAGACCATATAAGTCTAATAAGAGTTTAGGGTAAGAGTGTGTGTGAGACACAGTATAAAAAAGCCGGAAGGACAGCATAAGGGGGGCTGATACATTAGTACATCTCTCCTGCGCAGAACTTGTACTCTCTAACTTCTTGCATTCGAAATAAAATTTGTTAATTTTCAATTTAGATCTCCGTCAATTTTTGAACATGCAATGGACCATTTGAGTCCAACAGTGGCGAGGTGGCTGAGTGGTTAAGGTGATGGACTGCTAATCCGTTGTGCTTTGCATGTGTGAGTCGAATTCCAGCCTGGTCATTCATTTAAGAGAGCCTGGTGTTTACGTGGAAGGTAACTTACGTACACCCTCTTCTTGCTTCGAAGCATGTTATGGCAAAATTGAGTGTCATCTTAACGAAAATAGTTGCAAAAACATACACGTACACATATGTGCCACAGTCCAGCCTCCATCAGTAAAGTGGCGACGAGGTGGCTGAGTGGTTAAGGAGATGGACTGCTAATCCATTGTGCTCTGCACGCGTGGGTTCGAATCCCATCCTCGTCGCTCAAATGCTCTGGCATTTGAGAGATCCCGGTAATTCAGTGGAAGGTGTATTACTTGTGCCCTCTAAGCATTTTGAAGGATGTTGCTGCAAAATTTAATGTCATCTGTATCCAAAGTAGCTGCAAATACATACATATATGCCAAAGTCCAGCCCCCATCAGGAAAGTGGCTACATGCATGACGTGGTGGCCGAGTGGTTAAGGCGATGGACTGCTAATCCATTGTGCTCTGCATGCATGGGTTGGAATCCCATCCTCGTCGTTCAATTGCTTTTGCCTTTTAGAGAGCCTGGTGCTTCCATGGAAGGTTTCTTACACGCACTTTGCTTGCGTTCTGAAGAATGTTATGGTACAGGTTAATCCAGCCTGCTGCATGTTTAGGAGCGCAACAAAAGTTGCAACATGTTAATGAAACAGAAGCACAGCTATCCTTTTCAACAGAACATTAAGCCTACTAAAAGGCTGACAAAAATTGCCAGAGCTGACTGTATTTCAAGTCTACTCAGCGAGGTATTGGGTAAAGTTTTCAACCAGCAATGATCACACCTCGGATAGACCTCATAGGCTACGATATTGCCTCTGCGAAAGAATAGCTGTAACAGCTATGAACTCTTCTGTGTACCAATCTGGACATGCAACGACAAGGTGGCATCAAACTTTAAACTGCCAGCAATCAGCCCTCTGGCACCAATGAGTGCATGCTGCGTCAGCAGAACAGGGTATTGATTTGTCCAAAAATAATTACTTATACATTGTTTCATTTTTACTTAAAGAAAAGTATACACTACTTATGTGAATCTGGGAGAAGAGAATTGTGGGTAATCTGGTAAGGGGGCGGAGTCACAACGCTGAACGGCAGAGAAAAGGGATGAGATTGGGATGTATTTATTGGGCTGTACAGGGATTGGGGTAAGGTAATGAAGAATGCAAGGGCACTGAAACCATATTTTGACAGAAATCCAAGGTCAGCTATGCTGCCGTTTTTAGACTCAGGCGTTCTGTCTAGTTTCTCTCCAACAAAACCAGAAGAAACATGTTGCAGTTAATGTTGAACAATAAAGCCTGGTTTATACTTCTGTGTCAAGTGATCAGCGTGATCCACGGCGCAAGCCTTGCGCGTAGCCGTGCACTTATACTTCTGCGCACTGTTTCTGTTGCTCTGCAATACACTTCCGAAACGCTAGCTGGCAGTAGGTGTTTATGTTTCTCTGTGTTGAGTTTCTTCGCTGGTGTTTTGTTTTTTCTGAACGCTTCCTTAATGTGCAAGTGGCTCAAATTCGCTCATTTTGAGGCAGGAACCAGTGGACGTGCAACAACTTTAATTAAAAGGTAAACACAAAACAACAGTCTCCATGCGGAGCTCCTTCATGGGACTCCACACTTTTAAACACCCAATGCTTCACGCTCGTGTGGCTCTCACCTCCGCCCACACTCGTCAGCGCTACCAAGTCGACCAATCTCAAAGCTACGCGTACACGTTACCTTTTTGGAGAGGTGCGCGTCAATGACGCCGACGGCCACAGCGAGGTGCTATGCAACCACGTGTAGGCTGCGCCGTAGCATACGCGTGAGCTTGACGCCGAGGTATAAATCAGCCTTAACTCTGGGGCACTGATCAGAGCTACTGATAAAGCTCCTTATGACAACCTTTATCTTCATCTTTTCTGTAAGAACATCCATTCGAGTCCCAAAAATTAATCCTTTCTCTAGCACAACGCTGTGCTTACACGTGACGAGGTGGCCGAGTGCTTAGGTTAGTTTGTTGTACTCTGCAAGTTCTGGTTTAAATCCCATCCTCATAGTTTCACTGTTTTGAGAGAGGCAACTGCTTCTGTCTGAGGTTTCTTACTTGCACCTCTCAGCGTCTTAAAGGATGTTTATGGCAAAATTGTATGTAATACTTAGCGAAAATAGCTGCAAAAACATACGTATATGCCATAGTCCAGCCTCCATTAGTAGAGCACCTATATGCGTGGCGAGGTGGCTGAGTGGTTAAGGCGATGGACTGCTAATCCGTTGTGCTTTGCATGTGTGAGTTGAATTCCAGCCTGGTCATTCATTTAAGAGAAGGTAACTTACGTGCACCCTCTTCGTGCTTCGAAGCATGTTATGGCAAAATTGAGTGTCATCTTACCGAAAATAGGTTCAACAACATACACATACACATATGTGCCCTCTAAACTCTGGTTGCCTTTCGCAGAAACCTACGCTCTCTCTCACCCAATAGACTATCCACCATTGTTTCAAACTCTCTTCCTCCATCTTGCAAACTCTCTGCACTTGATACGAACAGCGCCACTGATACACTCTGCTCCATGCTAGCATCATGTCTAGACAGATTATGTCCTCTTACATCCAGGCAAGCCCGTGCCAGTCCTCCTGCACCCTGGCTCTCTGATGTTCTCCGTGAGCATCGCTCAAAACTTCGGGCTGCTGAGAGAATTTGGCGAAAAACTAAAAATCCTGAACAGCTCATAACATACCAAACTCTTCTGTCTTCTTTCTCGGCTGAGGTTACTTCTGCAAAGCAGACATACTTCCGTCAGAAAGTCAACAGTGCCACCAATCCTCGCTTACTTTTTAAAACATTTTCCTCCCTCCTCTATCCTCCTCCTCCACCCGCATCCTCCACACTCACTACTGATGACTTTGCTACATTCTTTTGCACCAAAACTGCAAAAATCAGTGCTCAATTTGCTGCACCAACAACAAACACACAAGATACACCACCAACACCACACACACTCACCTCTTTTTCCCAGCTCTCTGAGTCTGAGGTGTCCAATCTCGTGCTATTGAGCCATGCAACCATCTGTCCGCTTGATCCCATTCCCTCTCATCTCTTGCAAGCCATTTCTCCTGCAGTCATACCAACACTGACTCACATAATTAACACATCTCTTGACTCTGGTCTATTTCCTACTTCATTTAAGCAGGCTAGGGTAACCCCACTGCTAAAGAAACCCAACCTGGATCAAACGCTACTTGAAAACTACCGACCGGTATCCCTGCTACCATTCATGGCCAAGATTTTGGAGAAAGTAGTGTTCAATCAAGTCCTGGACTTTCTTACTCAAAACAACCTCATGGACAACAAGCAATCTGGCTTTAAGAAAGGCCACTTAACTGAGACTGCCCTGCTCTCGGTCGTGGAGGATCTCAGACTGGCTAAAGCAGACTCTAAATCATCAGTCCTCATCTTGCTGGATTTATCAGCTGCTTTTGACACTGTAAACCACAAGATCCTGCTATCTACGCTTGAGTCACTGGGCGTCACAGGCACTGTTATTCAATGGTTCAGTTCTTACCTCTCGGACAGGTCTTTCAGGGTGTCGTGGAGGGGAGAGGTGTCCAACCTACAGCATCTAAACACTGGGGTACCTCAGGGCTCTGTTCTTGGGCCACTTCTCTTCTCTATCTACACAACATCTTTAGGAACAGTCATCCAGAAACATGGATTTTCCTACCACTGCTATGCTGATGATACCCAGCTATACCTCTCTTTTCACCCTGATGATCCCTCAGTTCCAGCTCGCATTTCAGCCAGCCTTTCAGACATTTCACACTGGATGAAAGATCATCATCTGCAGCTTAACCTTGCAAAAATGGAAATGCTTGAAGTTTCTGCCAACCCGACTCTACACCATTACTGCATCCAAAATGGTAAAAAGCCTTGGAGTAACGATTGATGACCAACTAAACTTCTCTGACCACATTTCTAGAACTGCTCGATCTTGCAGATTTGCACTTTATAACATCAGAAAGGTCCGACCCTTCCTATCTGAACATACAGCTCAACTCATTGTTCAAGCTCTTGTTCTCTCCAAACTGGACTATTGCAACTCTCTACTAGCCGGGCTTCCAGCTAATTCTATCAAACCTCTTCAGCTGCTTCAGAACGCAGCAGCACGAGTGGTCTTTGATGAACCCAAAAGAGCACATGTCACTCCGCTACTCACCCGTTTGCACTGGCTGCCAGTTGCTGCTCGCATCAAATTCAAAGCTCTGATGTTTGCTTACAAAGCGACCTCTGGCTTTGCTCCTTCGTATCTGCTCTCACTTCTGCAGATTTATGTGCCCTCCAGAAACTTGCGTTCTGTGAATGAACGTCGCCTCGTTGTTCCATCCCTAAAAGGGAAGAAATCACTTTCCCGAACTCTTACATTCAATCTGCCCAGTTGGTGGAATGAACTCCCTAACTACATCAGAACAGCAGAGTCACTTGCTGTCTTCAAGAAATGACTAAAAACTCAGTCTCCACTTTCCTTCCTAATCTTTACTGCCTCTCTGGCTATACCACTAACTGTACTCTCTCTCTCTCTCAAAAAAAAAATGTACTAATGCTTAGCTTCTTAGACTTTACACACCTGATACTTGTCTATAGCACTTGTTTACTGCTGCTCTTATAGTTGTGTATATTGCTTCCTTTTGCTCATTTGTAAGTCGCTTTGGATAAAAGCGTCTGCTAAATGACTAAATGTAAATGTAAAATGTTATGTTAATGTACAAAATAAACCTGATTTAAAGCCCACAAACTGGGATTGAAGCATCTTCTTTTATAATTGTTCTGACACACAGCTGTGCTGATGAAGTAAAGCTAAGCTAAATTGCTGTAATTCATTACACACATGCAATGTTTTAAAAACATTTTAAACTTGTAAAACTCACTCTTGATCACATTTGATGATCATTGATGATCCTAGCGAACTGAACAGACCTTTTACTCCCGGTTGCTTGCACGTCTGGTCTTGTTGATATGATTATACACGTGACTACCGGGACATGTTAATACGCACAGCTGTCAATCAAGTCAGTAGTCAGGGGGACCGCACTGTGTGTGTTTATATCACCTCAATATGACGGTCTATACACTATATCTACACATGTCTGTGCAAACAGCTTGAAAAGTAGATTTTTCACCATAGGTGCCCTTTAAATCAGTATGGTATCACCATGCTATTATTTTAATCAACCTAAACTAACAACCCTTTGTTATCTCAACAACTTTAGTGAAGCTAGTTGACTTGACAAAAAATATGTTGTGATAACAAATAAAGGATATAATTTTATACAGAGTAGACAAAATCAGATAAAACAAAACTAGACAAAACCTGACAAAATCAGGCAAAACTAAACTAGGCAAAACTATACAAAATTGGACAAAATAAAACTACACAAAACTAGACAAAATCAGACAAAAAAGCTAGACAAAAGTAGACAAAATCAGACAAAACAAAGGTAGACAAAATCAGACAAAGCAAAAGTAGACAAAATCAGACAAAACAAAAGTAAACAAAATCAGACAAAATAAAAGTAGACAAAAAAAGACAAAAAAGCTAGACAAACATAGACAAAATCAGACAAAAGCAGAACAAATCGGACAAAACAAAACTAGACAAAAGTAGACAAAATCAGACAAAACAAACATAGACAAAATCAGACAAAAAAAAAAAACAAAAGTAGGCAAAAAAAAGACAAAAGAGCTAGACAAAATACGACAAAAGTAGACCAAATCGGACAAAACAAAACTAGACAAAAGTAGACAAAATCAGACAAAACAAAGGAGACAAAATCAGACAAAACAAAACAAACGTAGACAAAATTAGACAAAACAAAAGTAGACAAAATCTGACAAATCTAGACAAAATTAGACAAACAAAACTAGACAAAACAAAACTAGACAAAAGTAGACAAAATCGGACAAAACTAGACAAAACTAAACAAATTTAGACAAAACTAAACTAGACAAAACTAAACAAAAGGAGACAAAACTAAACAAAAATAGACAAAACTAAACAAAATGAGAAAAAACTAAACAAAAATAGACAAAATCAGACAAAAAACTAGACAAAATCAGACAAAAGTAGACAAAATCAGACAAAACAAAAAACTAGACAAAAGTAGACAAAATCTGAAAAAAATAGACAAAATTAGACAAAAGATTAGACTAAATCTAACAAAAGTTGACAAAAACAGACACAACAAAACTAGACAAAAGTAGACAAAACAAAACTAGACAAAACTAGACAAAATCAGACAAAACGAAATTAGACAAAACTAAACAAAAGTAGACAAAATCGGATAAAACTAGACAAAACTAAGCAAATCCAGACAAAACTAAACAAACCTAGACAAAACAAAACTAGACAAAACTAGACAAAAGTAGACAAAATCAGACAAAACAAAACTACACAAAATCTGACAAAACAAAACTAGACAAAAATAGACAAAATCTGACAAAACAAAACTAGAACCCATCAGACAAAACACATCTAGACAAAATCAGACAAAACAAAAGTAGACAAAATCTGACAAAACAAAACTAGACAAAAGTAGAAAAATCAGACAAACAAAACTAGACAAAAAAAATAGACAAAAGTAGACAAAATCAGACAAAAGTAGACAAAATCAGACACAAAGAAATTAGACAAAACTAGACAAAATCGGAAAAACTAAACAAATCTAGACAAAACTAAACAAATCTAGACAAAACTAAACAAATCTAGACAAAACTAAACAAACCGGGACAAAACAAAACTAGACAAAACTAAACAAAAATAGACAAAATCAGACAAAACTAAACAAAATCAGACAAAACAAAAAAAGACAAAATCTGACAAAACAAAACTAGAAAAAAAATAGACAAAATCAGAGAAACAAAACTAGACAAAAGTAGACAAAATCAGACAAAACTAGACAAAAGTAGACAAAATCAGACAAAACTAAACAAACCTAGACAAAACAAAAATAGACAAAATTAGACAAAACTAAACAAAACGAGACAAAACTAGACAAATTTAGACAAAACTAAACAAACCTAGACAAAACAAAAGTAGACAAAACTAAACAAAATGAGACAAAACTAAACAAAAATAGACAAAATCAGACAAAACTAAACAAAATGAGACAAAACTAAACAAAAATAGACAAAATCAGACAAAAAACTAGACAAAATCAGACAAAAGTAGACAAAATCAGACAAAACAAAAGTAGATAAAAGTAGACAAAATCAGACAAAACAAAAAACTAGACAAAAGTAGACAAAATCAGAAAAAAGTAGACAAAATCAGACAAAAAAGTAGACTAAATCAAACAAAAGTTGACAAAAACAGACACAACAAAACTAGACAAAAGTAGACAAAACAAAACTAGACAAAAATAGACAAAATCAGACAAAACTAAATTAGACAAAACTAAACAAAAGTAGACAAAATCGGATAAAACTAGACAAAACTAAACAAATCTAGACAAAACTAAACAAACCTAGACAAAACAAAACTAGACAAAAATTAACAAAAGTAGACAAAATCAGACAAAACAAAACTACACAAAATCTGACAAAACAAAACTAGACAAAAGTAGACAAAATCAGACAAACAAAACTAGACAAAAAAACTAGACAAAAGCAGACAATATCAGACAAAACTAGACAAAAGTAGACAAAATCAGACAAAAAGAAATTAGACAAAACAAGACAAAATCGGACAAAACTAAACAAATCTAGACAAAACTAAACAAAACTAGACAAAACTAAACAAATCTAGACAAAACTAAACAAAATGAGAAAAAACTAAACAAAAATAGACAAAATCAGACAAAACAAAAGTAGATAAAAGTAGAAAAAATCAGACAAAACAAAAAACTAGACAAAAGTAGACAAAATCTGAAAAAAGTAGACAAAATTAGACAAAAGATTAAACTAAATCAAACAAAAGTTGACAAAAACAGACACAACAAAACTAGACAAAAGTAGACAAAACAAAACTAGACAAAAATAGACAAAATCAGACAAAAAGGAAATTAGACAAAACTAAACAAAAGTAGACAAAATCGGATAAAACTTGAGACAAAACTAAACAAATCAAGACAAAACTAAACAAACCTAGACAAAACAAAACTAGACAAAACTAGACAAAAGTAGACAAAATCAGACAAAACACATCTAGACAAAATCAGACAAAACAAAAGTAGACAAAATCTGACAAAACAAACTAGACAAAAGTAGAAAAATCAGACAAACAAAACTAGACAAAAAAATAGACAAAAGCTGACTAAACAAAAGTAGACAACATCAGACAAAACACATCTAGACAAAATCAGACAAAACAAAAGTAGACAAAATCTGACAAAACAAAACTATACAAAAGTAGAAAAATCAGACAAACAAAACTAGACAAAAATAGACAAAATCTGACAAAACAAAACTAGACAAAAGTAGACAAAATCAGAGAAACAAAACTAGACAAAAGTAGACAAAATCAGACAAAACTAGACAAAAGTAGACAAAATCAGACAAAACTAAACAAACCTAGACAAAACAAAAATAGACAAAATTAGACAAAACTAAACAAAACGAGACAAAACTAAACAAACTAGACAAATTTAGACAAAACTAAACAAACCTAGACAAAACAAAAGTAGACAAAACTAAACAAAATGAGACAAAACTAAACAAAAATAGACAAAATCATACAAAACTAAACAAAATGACACAAAACTAAACAAAAATAGACAAAATCAGACAAAAACTAGACAAAATCAGACAAAAGTAGACAAAATCAGACAAAACAAAAGTAGATAAAAGTAGACAAAATCAGACAAAACAAAAAACTAGACAAAAGTAGACATAATCAGAAAAAAGTAGACAAAATCAGACAAAAAAGTAGACTAAATCAAACAAAAGTTGACAAAAACAGACACAACAAAACTAGACAAAAGTAGACAAGACAAAACTAGACAAAAATAGACAAAATCAGACAAAACGAAATTAGACAAAACTAAACAAAACTAAACAAAAGTAGACAAAATCGGATAAAACTAGACAAAACTAAACAAATCTAGACAAAACTAAACAAACCTAGACAAAACAAAACTAGACAAAAATTAACAAAACAAAACTAGACAAAAGTAGACAAATCAGACATACAAAACTAGACAAAAAAACTAGACAAAAGTAGACAAAATCAGACAAAACTAGACAAAAGTAGACAAAATCAGACAAAAAGAAATTAGACAAAACAAGACAAAATCGGACAAAACTAAACAAATCTAGACAAAACTAAACAAAACTAGACAAAACTAAACAAATCTAGACAAAACTAAACAAAATGAGAAAAAACTAAACAAAAATAGACAAAATCAGACAAAACAAAAGTAGATAAAAGTAGACAAAATCAGACAAAACAAAAAACTAGACAAAAGTAGACAAAATCAGAAAAAAGTTGACAAAATCAGACAAAAAAGTAGACTAAATCAAACCAAAGTTGACAAAAACAGACACAACAAAACTAGACAAAAGTAGACAAAATCAGACAAAACTAAATTAGACAAAACTAAACAAAAGTAGACAAAATCGGATAAAACTAGACAAAACTAAACAAATCTAGACAAAACTAAACAAACCTAGACAAAACAAAACTAGACAAAAATTAACAAAAGTAGACAAAATCAGACAAAACAAAACTACACAAAATCTGACAAAACAAAACTAGACAAAAGTAGACAAAATCAGACAAACAAAACTAGACAAAAAAAACTAGACAAAAGCAGACAAAATCAGACAAAACTAGACAAAAGTAGACAAAATCAGACAAAAAGAAATTAGACAAAACAAGACAAAATCGGACAAAACTAAACAAATCTAGACAAAACTAAACAAAACTAGACAAAACTAAACAAATCTAGACAAAACTAAAAATGAGAAAAAACTAAACAAAAATAGACAAAATCTGACAAAACAAAAGTAGATAAAAGTAGAAAAAATCAGACAAAACAAAAAACTAGACAAAAGTAGACAAATCTGAAAAAAGTAGACAAAATTAGACAAAAGATTAAACTAAATCAAACAAAGTTGACAAAAACAGACACAACAAAACTAGACAAAAGTAGACAAAACAAAACTAGACAAAAATAGACAAAATCAGACAAAACGAAATTAGACAAAACTAAACAAAAGTAGACAAAATCGGATAAAACTAGACAAAACTAAACAAATCAAGACAAAACTAAACAAACCTAGACAAAACAAAACTAGACAAAAGTAGACAAAATCAGACAAAACACATCTAGACAAAATCAGACAAAACAAAAGTAGACAAAATCTGACAAAACAAACTAGACAAAAGTAGAAAAATCAGACAAACAAAACTAGACAAAAAAATAGACAAAAATAGACAAAATCTGACTAAACAAAAGTAGACAACATCAGACAAAACACATCTAGACAAAATCAGACAAAACAAAAGTAGACAAAATCTGACAAAACAAAACTATACAAAAGTAGAAAAATCAGACAAACAAAACTAGACAAAAGTAGACAAAATCTGACAAAACAAAACTAGACAAAAGTAGACAAAATCAGACAAACAAAACTAGACAAAGTAGACAAAATCAGACAAAACTAGACAAAAGTAGACAAAATCAGACAAAACTAAACAAACCTAGACAAAACAAAAGTAGACAAAATTAGACAAAACTAAACAAACGAGACAAAAACTAAACAAAACTAGACAAATTTAGACAAAACTAAACAAACCTAGACAAAACAAAAGTAGACAAAACTAAACAAAATGAGACAAAACTAAACAAAAATAGACAAAATCAGACAAAACTAAACAAAATGAGACAAAACTAAACAAAAATAGACAAAATCAGACAAAAAACTAGACAAAATCAGACAAAAGTAGACAAAATCAGACAAAACAAAAGTAGACAAAATCAGACAAAACAAAAAACTAGACAAAAGTAGACAAGTCAGAAAAAAGTAGACAAAATCAGACTAAAAAAGTAGACTAAATCAAACGAAATTAAACAAAACTAAACAAAAGTAGACAAAATCTGATAAAACTAGACAAAACTAAACAAATCTAGACAAAACTAAACAAACCTAGACAAAACAAAACTAGACAAAAATTAACAAAAGTAGACAAAATCAGACAAAACAAAACTACACAAAATCTGACAAAACAAAACTAGACAAAAGTAGACAAAATCAGACAAACAAAACTAGACAAAAAAAAAACTAGACAAAAGTAGACAAAATCAGACAAAACTAGACAAAAGTAGACAAAATCAGACAAAAAGAAATTAGACAAAACAAGACAAAATCGGACAAAACTAAACAAGTCTAGACAAAACTAAACAAAACTAGACAAAACTAAACAAATCTAGACAAAACTAAACAAACCGGGACAAAACAAAACTACACAAAACTAGACAAAATCAGACAAAACTAGACAAAAGTAGACAAAATCAGACAAAAAGAAATGATACAAAACTAGACAAAAGTAGACAAAATCAGACAAAACTAAACAAAACGAGACAAAACTAAAAAAACGAAATTAGACAAAACTAGACAAAACTAGTCAAAAGTAGACAAAATTAGACAAACAAAACTAGACAAAACAAAAGTAGACAAAATCGGACAAAACTAGACAAAACTAAACAAATTTAGACAAAACTAAACAAAAGGAGACAAAACTAAACAAAAATAGACAAAACTAAACAAAATGAGAAAAAACTAAACAAAAATAGACAAAATCAGACAAAAAAAGTAGATAAAAGTAGAAAAAATCAGACAAAACAAAAAACTAGACAAAAGTAGACAAAATCTGAAAAAAGTAGTCAAAATTAGACAAAAGATTAAACTAAATCAAACAAAAGTTGACAAAAACAGACACAACAAAACTAGACAAAAGTAGACAAAACAAAACTAGACAAAAATAGACAAAATCAGACAAAACGAAATTAGACAAAACTAAATAAAAGTAGACAAAATCGGATAAAACTAGACAAAACTAAACAAATCAAGACAAAACTAAACAAACCTAGACAAAACAAAACTAGACAAAAGTAGACAAAATCAGACAAAACACATCTAGACAAAATCAGACAAAACAAAAGTAGAAAAATCTGACAAAACAAACTAGACAAAAGTAGAAAAATCAGACAAACAAAACTAGACAAAAAAAATAGACAAAATCTGACAAAACAAAAGTAGACAACATCAGACAAAACACATCTAGACAAAATCAGACAAAACAAAGGTAGACAAAATCTGACAAAACAAAACTAGACAAAAGTAGAAAAATCAGACAAACAAAACTAGACAAAAAAATAGACAAAAGTAGACAAAATCTGACAAAACAAAACTACACAAAAGTAGACAAAATCAGACAAAAGTAGACAAAATCAGACAAAACTAAACAAAACTAGACAAAACAAAATAGACAAAATTAGACAAAACTAAACAAAACGAGACAAAACTAAACAAAACTAGACAAATTTAGACAAAACTAAACAAACCTAGACAAAACAAAAGTAGACAAAACTAAACAAAATGAGACAAAACTAAACAAAAATAGACAAAATCAGACAAAACTAAACAAAATGAGACAAAACTAAACAAAAATAGACAAACTCAGACAAAAAACTAGACAAAATCAGACAAAAGTAGACAAAATCAGACAAAACAAAAGTAGATAAAAGTAGACAAAATCAGACAAAACAAAAAACTAGACAAAAGTAGACAAAATCAGAAAAAGTAGACAAAATCAGACAAAAAAGTAGACTAAATCAAACAAAAGTTGACAAAAACAGACACAACAAAACTAGACAAAAGTAGACAAAACAAAACTAGACAAAAATAGACAAAATCAGACAAAACGAAATTAGACAAAACTAAACAAAACTAAACAAAAGTAGACAAAATCGGATAAAACTAGACAAAACTAAACAAATTTAGACAAAACTAAACAAACCTAGACAAAACAAAACTAGACAAAAGTAGACAAAATCAGACATACAAAACTAGACAAAAAAAGTAGACAAAAGTAGACAAAATCAGACAAAACTAGACAAAAGTAGACAAAATCAGACAAAAAGAAATGATACAAAACTAGACAAAATCAGACAAAACTAAACAAACCTAGACAAAACAAAACTAAACAAAAATAAACAAAATCAGACAAAACTAAACAAAACGAGACAAAACTAAAAAACGAAATTTGACAAAACTAAACAAAACTAGACAAAAGTAGACAAAATCGGATAAAACTTGACAAAACGAAATAAATCTAGACAAAACTAAACAAACCTAGACAAAACAAAACTAGACAAAACTAGTCAAAAGTAGACAAAATTAGACAAACAAAACTAGACAAAACAAAAGTAGACAAAATCGGACAAAACTAGACAAAACTAAACAAATTTAGACAAAACTAAACAAAAGGAGACAAAACTAAACAAAAAGAGAAAAAAACTAAACAAAAATAGACAAAATCAGACAAAAAAAGTAGATAAAAGTAGAAAAAATCTGACAAAACAAAAAACTAGACAAAAGTAGACAAAATCTGAAAAAAGTAGACAAAATTAGACAAAAGATTAAACTAAATCAAACAAAAGTTGACAAAAACAGACACAACAAAACTAGACAAAAGTAGACAAAACAAAACTAGACAAAAATAGACAAAATCAGACAAAACGAAATTAGACAAAACTAAACAAAAGTAGACAAAATCGGATAAAACTAGACAAAACTAAACAAATCAAGACAAAACTAAACAAACCTAGACAAAACAAAACTAGACAAAAGTAGACAAAATCAGACAAAACACATCTAGACAAAATCAGACAAAACAAAAGTAGACAAAATCTGACAAAACAAACTAGACAAAAGTAGAAAAATCAGACAAACAAAACTAGACAAAAAAATAGACAAAAATAGACAAAATCTGACTAAACAAAGTAGACAACATCAGACAAAACACATCTAGAAAAAATCAGACAAAACAAAAGTAGAAAAATCAGACAAACAAAACTAGACAAAAGTAGACAAAATCGGACAAAAACTAGACAAAACTAAACAATTTAGACAAAACTAAACAAAAGGAGACAAAACTAAACAAAATAGACAAAATCAGACAAAAAAAGTAGATAAAAGTAGAAAAAATCAGACAAAACAAAAACTAGACAAAAGTAGACAAAATCTGAAAAAGTAGACAAATTAGACAAAAGATTAAACTAAATCAAACAAAAGTTGACAAAAACAGACACAACAAAACTAGACAAAAGTAGACAAAACAAAACTAGACAAAAATAGACAAAATCAGACAAAACGAAATTAGACAAAACTAAATAAAAGTAGACAAAATCGGATAAAACTAGACAAAACTAAACAAATCAAGACAAAACTAAACAAACCTAGACAAAACAAAACTAGACAAAAGTAGACAAAATCAGACAAAACACATCTAGACAAAATCAGACAAAACAAAAGTAGACAAAATCTGACAAAACAAACTAGACAAAGTAGAAAAATCAGACAAACAAAACTAGACAAAAAAATAGACAAAAATCGACAAAACAAAAGTAGACAACATCAGACAAAACACATCTAGACAAAAATCAGACAAAACAAAGTAGACAAAATAATCTGACAAAACAAAACTGACAAAAGTAGAAAAAAATCAGACAAAACAAACTAGACAAAAAATAGCACAAAGTAGACAAAATCTGACAAAAGCAAACTACACAAAAGTAGACAAAATCAGACAAAACTAGCACAAAAGTAGACAAATACATCCGACAAAACTAAAAGAAAAACTAGACAAAACGAAAATAGACAACAATTAGACAAAACTAAACAAAACGAGGACAAAACTAAACAAAAACTAGACAAATTTAGACAAACTAAACAACCTAGACAACACAAAAGTAGACAAAACTACACAAAATGAGCCGAAACTAAACAAAATAGGACACAATCAGACAAAACTAAAAAACATGAGACAAAACTACATAAAACTCACAAAAGCAGACAAAAAAACTAGACAAAATCAGACAAAAGTAGACAAAATCAGACAAAACAAAAGTAGATAAAAGTAGACAAAATCAGACAAAACAAAAAACTAGACAAAAGTAGACAAAATCAGAAAAAAGTAGACAAAATCAGACAAAAAAGTAGACTAAATCAAACAAAAGTTGACAAAAACAGACACAACAAAACTAGACAAAAGTAGACAAAACAAAACTAGACAAAATAGACAAAATCAGACAAAACGAAATTAGACAAAACTAAACAAAAGTAGACAAAATCGGATAAAACTAGACAAAACTAAACAAATCTAGAAAAAACTAAACAAACCTAGACAAAACAAAACTAGACAAAAATTAACAAAAGTAGACAAAATCAGACAAAACAAAACTACACAAAATCTGACAAAACAAAACTAGACAAAAGTAGACAAAATAAGACAAACAAAACTAGACAAAAAAAACTAGACAAAAGTAGACAAAATCAGACAAAACTAGACAAAAGTAGACAAAATCAGACAAAAAGTAATTAGACAAAACAAGACAAAATCGGACAAAACTAAACAAGTCTAGACAAAACTAAACAAAACTAGACAAAACTAAACAAATCTAGACAAAACTAAACAAACCGGGACAAAACAAAACTACACAAAACTAGACAAAATCAGACAAAACTAGACAAAAGTAGACAAAATCAGACAAAAAGAAATGATACAGAACTAGACAAAAGTAGACAAAATCAGACAAAACTAAACAAAACGAGACAAAACTAAAAAAACGAAATTAGACAAAACTAGACAAAACTAGTCAAAAGTAGACAAAATTAGACAAACAAAACTAGACAAAACAAAAGTAGACAAAATCGGACAAAACTAGACAAAACTAAACAAATTTAGACAAAACTAAACAAAAGGAGACAAAACTAAACAAAAATAGACAAAATCAGACAAAAAAAGTAGATAAAAGTAGAAAAAATCAGACAAAACAAAAAACTAGACAAAAGTAGACAAAATCTGAAAAAAGTAGTCAAAATTAGACAAAAGATTAAACTAAATCAAACAAAAGTTGACAAAAACAGACACAACAAAACTAGACAAAAGTAGACAAAACAAAACTAGACAAAAATAGACAAAATCAGACAAAACGAAATTAGACAAAACTAAATAAAAGTAGACAAAATCGGATAAAACTAGACAAAACTAAACAAATCAAGACAAAACTAAACAAACCTAGACAAAACAAAACTAGACAAAAGTAGACAAAATCAGACAAAACACATCTAGACAAAATCAGACAAAACAAAAGTAGACAAAATCTGACAAAACAAACTAGACAAAAGTAGAAAAATCAGACAAACAAAACTAGACAAAAAAAAAATAGACAAAATCTGACAAAACAAAAGTAGACAACATCAGACAAAACACATCTAGACAAAATCAGACAAAACAAAGGTAGACAAAATCTGACAAAACAAAACTAGACAAAAGTAGAAAAATCAGACAAACAAAACTAGACAAAAAATAGACAAAAGTAGACAAAATCACAAAAGTAGACAAAATCAGACAAAAGTAGACAAAATCAGACAAAACTAAACAAACCTAGACAAAACAAAAATAGACAAAATTAGACAAAACTAAACAAAACGAGACAAAACTAAACAAAACTAGACAAATTTAGACAAAACTAAACAAACCTTGACAAAACAAAAGTAGACAAAACTAAACAAAATGAGACAAAACTAAACAAAAATAGACAAAATCAGACAAAACTAAACAAAATGAGACAAAACTAAACAAAAATAGACAAAATCAGACAAAAAAACTAGACAAAATCAGACAAAAGTAGACAAAATCAGACAAAACAAAAGTAGATAAAAGTAGACAAAATCAGACAAAACAAAAAACTAGACAAAAGTAGACAAAATCAGAAAAAGTAGACAAAATCAGACAAAAAAGTAGACTAAATCAAACAAAAGTTGACAAAAACAGACACAACAAAACTAGACAAAAGTAGACAAAACAAAACTAGACAAAAATAGACAAAATCAGACAAAACTAAATTAGACAAAACTAAACAAAAGTAGACAAAATCGGATAAAACTAGACAAAACTAAACAAATCTAGACAAAACTAAACAAACCTAGACAAAACAAAACTAGACAAAAATTAACAAAAGTAGACAAAATCAGACAAAAACAAACACTACACAAAATCTGACAAAACAAAAACTAGACAAAAGTAGACAAAATCAGACAAACAAAACTAGACAAAAAAACTAGACAAAAGTAGACAAAATCAGAAAAAACTAGACAAAAGTAGACAAAATCAGACAAAAGAAATTAGACAAAACAAGACAAAATCGACAAAACTAAACAAGTCTAGACAAAACTAAACAAAACTAGACAAAACTAAACAAATCTAGACAAAACTAAACAAACCGGGACAAAACAAAACTACACAAAACTAGACAAAATCAGACAAAACTAGACAAAGTAGACAAAATCAGACAAAAAAGAAATGATACAAAACTAGACAAAAGTAGACAAAATCAGACAAAACTAAACAAAACGAGACAAAACTAAAAAAACGAAATTAGACAAAACTAGTCAAAAGTAGACAAAATTAGACAAACAAAACTAGACAAAACAAAAGTAGACAAAATCGGACAAAACTAGACAAAACTAAACAAATTTAGACAAAACTAAACAAAAGGAGACAAAACTAAACAAAATAGACAAAATCAGACAAAAAAAGTAGATAAAAGTAGAAAAAATCAGACAAAACAAAAAACTAGACAAAAGTAGACAAAATCTGAAAAAAGTAATCAAAATTAGACAAAAGATTAAACTAAATCAAACAAAAGTTGACAAAAACAGACACAACAAAACTAGACAAAAGTAGACAAAACAAAACTAGACAAAAATAGACAAAATCAGACAAAACGAAATTAGACAAAACTAAATAAAAGTAGACAAAATCGGATAAAACTAGACAAAACTAAACAAATCAAGACAAAACTAAACAAACCTAGACAAAACAAAACTAGACAAAAGTAGACAAAATCAGACAAAACACATCTAGACAAAATCAGACAAAACAAAAGTAGACAAAATCTGACAAAACAAACTAGACAAAAGTAGAAAAATCAGACAAACAAAACTAGACAAAAAAATAGACAAAATCTGACAAAACAAAAGTAGACAACATCAGACAAAACACATCTAGACAAAATCAGACAAAACAAAGGTAGACAAAATCTGACAAAACAAAACTAGACAAAAGTAGAAAAATCAGACAAACAAAACTAGACAAAAAATAGACAAAAGTAGACAAAATCACAAAAGTAGACAACATCAGACAAAAGTAGACAAAATCAGACAAAACTAAACAAACCTAGACAAAACAAAAATAGACAAAATTAGACAAAACTAAACAAAACGAGACAAAACTAAACAAAACTAGACAAATTTAGACAAAACTAAACAAACCTAGACAAAACAAAAGTAGACAAAACTAAACAAAATGAGACAAAACTAAACAAAACTAGACAAAATCAGACAAAAGTAGACAAAATCAGACAAAACAAAAGTAGATAAAAGTAGACAAAATCAGACAAAACAAAAAACTAGACAAAAGTAGACAAAATCAGAAAAAAGTAGACAAAATCAGACAAAAAAGTAGACTAAATCAAACAAAAGTTGACAAAAACAGACACAACAAAACTAGACAAAAGTAGACAAAACAAACTAAACAAAAATAGACAAAATCAGACAAAACTAAATTAGACAAAACTAAACAAAAGTAGACAAAATCGGATAAAACTAGACAAAACTAAACAAATCTAGACAAAACTAAACAAACCTAGACAAAACAAACTAGACAAAAATTAACAAAAGTAGACAAAATCAGACAAAACAAAACTACACAAAATCTGACAAAACAAAACTAGACAAAAGTAGACAAAATCAGACAAACAAAACTAGACAAAAAACTAGACAAAAGCAGACAAAATCAGACAAATCTAGACAAAAGTAGACAAAGAGACTTCCGGTATGCCTCGTGGAGACTAGACGCAGGTGGAAGTCACTCCGTGAACATTCGTGTATTTTTTCTATTAATCTCAGTTATCTTTGTCTTAAATCTATAAAGTAAGCAACGCTGCATCATATCTATACGCAAATATGCCAAAACCGGGAAAATCAGGACGAAACGTCGCTGAAATGTTGGCTGAAAGAGGAGGCGAGCAGGCCGCTAACGCTTCGCCGAGGGAGGATGAGCTAACACCTGCTTCTCTGAAGGAGATAATTACGACTACCATTCGCACGGAAGTGTCAACATTACGAACTGAATTCTTATCCGAGCTCCGTTCTGCCGTGTCCACTCTGCAATCAACCCTCTCACTACAAGCTCAGAAGATTGTGGACATTGAATCCGCACTTAATGACTTGGACGGCCGCTTGACAGCGATTGAGGCACTGTGCAACGCACTGAAAAAAGAAAACGGCTCCCTTAAACTCAAAGTGGATGATTTAGAGAACCGCTCCCGGAGGCAAAATCTGAGGATCATTGGAATACCTGAGGGATTAGAGGGTCAAAGTCCGGTTACGTTCATGATATCACTTTTTATTGAACTTTTCGGAGACAGTGCCTTTGAGAGACCACTACAAATTGACCGCGCTCATCGCACCGGCCAAAAAACACACCCAAACGCATATCCTAGGCATATGCTCGTCCGTCTCCACCACTATCAAACCAAAGAACTCATTCTGAAACTAAGTCGTGAACGAGGCTCTTTGGAATTCAACGGTGCGACGATTCGCATTTTCCCGGACATGTCTGCTGAAGTGGCGAGGCAGCGAGCCGAGTTCAAAGATGTGAAAGCTTCATTTCGCAGCGCTGGCGTAACCTATGGCATGCTGCATCCTGCTAAACTGCGCGTCGATTACAAGGGGCAGCGGCATTTCTTCCAAACCCCACAGGCTGCGATGGAATTCTTCACTGCTAACATCAAGAATGCAGCGAATCAGGTTTGATCGACGTAACAGTTAAATGGTCCGAATCAAGAACTGAAGTAAAATTAAGAACTGAACTGACATCTTTGCAAAACGAGTATAGCCTCAAAATAAATAAAATATGCAATACCATAGCATATTTACCCAGTTTCTGTGCTTTAAAAATACTTTACTTTTTATAGTCGTATGCGATTTTAAGTCCGATACATGTACGCGTTGTCTACTGTTTATTGAATCATTTCTATATACATATATCAGTTCACGGAGCGCTGCCGAAATGACAGCCAAAGTTGAAAGTTGAAACTGTTTACTGGTTTCTTATTCACCTGACTGTAATGTTCTTTTCAGTTAGGTTTGTTATAGATACTACATCCCGTGACAGTTCTGGTCACGTGGGGGGGACACGGGTTTTTTTTATGTTTTTTTGTTTGTTTTTGGTTCCTTTAGATTTCGTTATGTCTGCTCATTTTGTTTATGCTCTCCACTCAAACACTCTTGACTATTTGAGAAATATCAAGCTATTGTTTAACATTAATGTCAAATGATGCCTACCAAGATAGACGGGGCAGGGTTAATATAATTAGTTGGAACGTTAAAGGCTTAAATAATAAAGTGAAGAGTGTGAGGGTTTTTTTCTAAACTAAACAAATTAAAACCCAATATATGTTTTTTACAGGAAACCCACCTTAAAATCTCGTGCCAAAAAAGCCTGCAGAGGTCATGGGTGGGACAGGTTTTCCATTCAGGCTTTAATAATAAAGCAAGAGGCACTGCCATTTTAATTAATAAGAATACACAGTTCAAACCTTCCAATATTATTTCAGATCCCAACGGCAGATACGTGATAGTGCCAGGCATCCTCTATAATAGTCAAGTTACTTTAGTAAGCGTTTACGCACCTAATTGGGATAACCCAGATTTCTTTACTACACTCTTCTCTAAACTCCCGGACCTGAATCTTTATCAACTGATTATGGGAGGTGACTTTAATTGCATTCTAAACACAGTTCTTGATAGATCATCCCCCAAATCAACCCTTCAATCTCAGTCTTCTAAAACAATTAATTCTTTTTTAGAATTGTGTGGAATAACTGATATTTGGCGCTTCCTAAATCCTACTTCTAAAGTTTTTTCCTTTTTTTCTCCTGTGCACCATACTTATACACGTATTGATTATTTTTTCATTGACAGTAAACTTATTTCTCGAGTGAACTCCTCCTCATATGACACTATAACTGTTTCAGATCATGCTCCAGTAATTCTTGAACTGGTCCTTCCTGGAAGCTATTCATTTTGTACTTGGAGAATGAATACTTTACTTTTATCTAAGAGCCATTTTGTTGAGTTTCTTTCAGAAAAGATCTCTACATTTCTTGAAATCAATTCAATGGATGGGATTTCTTCATCTTTACTTTGGGAAACACTTAAAGCATATTTACGTGGAGAAATAATATCTCACTCAGCTTATATAAAAAAGGAGTGTAATAAGAAACTTTTTAAACTTTCTGATGAAATTGGTAAATTGGACCAAATTTATGCACAACACCCAAGCACATCACTATTCAATGAAAGAATCTTTTTACAATCTGAATATAACCAACTTTCTACTGCCCAAGCTGAGCAGCTTTTGCTCAAATCACGACACCTTTTTTATGAGTTTGGTGATAAACCAGGTAAAACACTTGCACTGCAACTCAGGCTTAAAACAGCAAAAAACTTTATCACCCAAATTCAAACCCAAGAAGGCAATATTGTTTCAGACCCTCAAGAAATTAATAATACATTTAAATCTTTTTACTCTTCATTGTACCAGTCAGACTCCCTTAAAGACCCTAACATTATTAGTAGATTCTTTGACAATCTTAATATTCCTCAAATAAGTAGTGAATTAAAAGCAAAAATGGATGAACCTATCAGCTTAGATGAAATTTCAAAATCTATTGCACAAATGCAAAGCGGAAAATCTCCGGGGCCTGACGGATTTCCCACAGAGTTTTTTAAAAATTTTCCGCTCAGATTTCACCTTTGCTTCTCTCTGTTTTTGAAGACTCTTTAAATAATGGTAATCTCCCTTCTTCTTTGCGCCAGGCATCAATCTCTCTTCTTTTAAAACCTGATAAAAATCCATTGGAGTGTGGGTCCTACCGTCCTATCTCTCTTCTTAATGTAGATGTAAAAATCTTGGCTAAGATTCTTGCTCTTAGATTAGAAACTGTTATCCAAGATATCATACACCCTGACCAAACCGGCTTTATTAAGAACAGGCAGGCCTTTTTTAACCTGAGGAGGTTGATGAACATAATTTACACCTCATCTGACTCCTCTGTACCTGAGGCCTTAGTCTTACTCAATGCGGAGAAAGCTTTCGACCGCGTCGAGTGGGACTATCTATTCTACACATTAAAAAATTTGGGTTTGGTGACAAATTTGTTTCTTGGGTAAGACTCCTATACTCTTCTCCCTTGGCGTCTGTGAAAACAAACAGCAATAGTTCTGATTATTTTCCTCTTCACCGTGGCACCAGACAAGGTTGCCCACTTTCCCCTATTTTATTTGCTTTAGCTATAGAGCCTCTCGCAATTTGCTTTCGCAATAATCCTGAGATTGCTGGTATTTTCAGGGCCGGAAAAGAACAGAAAATTTCTCTTTATGCTGATGATGTGGTATTGTATATTTCAGACCCAGAAACTCGTCTCCCGTATGTTCTGGAACTTTTGAGACAGTTCAGCGACGTCTCTGGTTATAAGTTAAATCTTCATAAGAGTGAGTTTTTTCTTTTAAATCCTGCTACAAGATCCTTTCCAGTGTCAATATTGCCATTTAAAGTAACTTCAGAAAATTTTAGATATTTGGGAATAACAATAACACGAAAATATACTGATCTTTTTAAACATAATTTTGTTGTAATATTAGAGAAAACAAAACAAGATCTAGCTAAATGGAAAATTCTCCCACTTTCTCTTGTAGGCAGAATAAACACAATAAAAATGAATATTCTCCCTAAATTTCTTTTCCTCTTTCAAAGTATTCCAATTTTCATACGAAAGTCATTTTTTAAGTCCTTGGATCAAGTAATTTCGGATTTTATTTGGAACGGTGGCCCAATAAGAATACAGAAATCATTTCTTCAACAACCCAAAAAGTTAGGTGGTTTTGCACTTCCTATTTCTTAGTCTACTATTGGGCGACTAACATCCACAGTATTTTATATTGGAGCCAGTCACACTACGGACTCTGCCACTGGGTCCCAGCATGGGTTGAAATGGAATGCGATTCTTGCACCCGAGTGTCTTTGCATGCGTTACTATGCTCTTCATTACCATTAAAGACTTCAAACTATTCCTCTAACCCTATAGTACTTAATAGTCTTCGAATTTGGTCACAATTTAGAAAACATTTTGGCTTTCAAACAATGTCTAGTTTGTCTCCCATATATAAAAACCCTTCTTTCCTGCCCTCTATCTCAGACCAATCTTTTGTATCATGGTTTAGAAAAGGCATTGTAAGCATTAATGACCTTTTTTGTGATGATACATTTGTTACATTTTCTTATTTATCAGAAAAATTTAACCTTCCCAAAACTCATTTTTTTTCGATATCTTCAGACACGTGAATTTATACGAAATACTTTTTCCCATTTTCCCCTTGCACCTCCCAAACAAGAAATCGATCAGGTTTTAGATACAAAAATTTGTAAAGGTGCAGTCTCTAAAATTTATAAAACAATTTTTTCATTTATTAGACAGTTAGATTCCTCATCCTTTTTAAAAATAAAGCAGAGCTGGGAATCAGATCTAATCATGTTTTCACAGACGAGGAATGGTCCAAGGCTCTGTCTCGTGTACAAACCTCTTCTATTTGTGCTCGTCATTCCTTATACAATTCAAATTATTGCATAGAGTATATTGGACTAAGGCAAAAATATCTAAAATCAACCCTGGTTTTGATCCAATTTGTGATCGGTGTCGACAAGCTCCAGCCACTCTTCTTCATACTTTCTGGCTTTGTCCAGCGCTAAGCACTTTTTGGGCATCAATTTTTAAATCAATTTCTGAATGCTTTCTTTTAGATATTGAGCCATGCCCCCCTAGTAGCATTTATTTGGACTTAACCCTACAAATGTTTCTTTGTCATCTACACAATCAAATGCACTTGCTTTTTGTTTAATAATTGCTAAAAGGCTTATAACACTAAACTGGAAAAATCCTTCCCCACCCAGTTACATACATTGGATGCATGATCTGATGCAGTCTATGCAAATAGAAAAGATTAGATATACAGTTTGCGGTGATACTGAAAATTTGACACTATCTGGCAACCATTCCTCTTACACTTTAAAAATAAAAATAATAAATAAATAAACATGTATATATGTATGTGTATTTGTATGCAAGTATATAGCTGACTTATCTTCCCTACCCCTGGTTTGGTTATGAGTGGAGAGTGTGTTTTTTTTTTTTTTTTTTTTTTTTTTTTCTTTCTTTTTTTTTTAATTTTATTTTTTGTTTTTTATATATATATTTTATTATTATTTTATTTTCTACTGCTGTACCCTTTGAGTATTTGTATTTATATATTCTTGGCACTGTTGTTGTTGTTGTTTTTTTGTTTTGTTTTTTTTCCTTAATGCATGAATATGTAACTATATCTTATTCAGAGAGAAAGAAAAAGTGAGCAAAATTGTATTTTACCTCCACATTGGATCAGTTGATGTCTACTGATTCTGTGTATCTGATGCTGTGGCTCTCTGACTAACATATTTTAATAAAAACAGAGTTAAACTAAAAGTAGACAAAATCAGACAAAAAGAAATTAGACAAAACAAGACAAAATCGGACAAAACTAAACAAATCTAGACAAAACTAAACAAAACTAGACAAAACTAAACAAATCTAGACAAAACTAAACAAAATGAGAAAAAACTAAACAAAAATAGACAAAATCTGAAAAAACAAAAGTTGATAAAAGTAGAAAAAATCAGACAAAACAAAAAACTAGACAAAAGTAGACAAAACAAAAGTAGACAAAATTAGACAAAAGATTAAACTAAATCAAACAAAAGTTTGACAACAAAACAGACACAACAAAACTAGACAAAAGTAGACAAAACAAAACTAGACAAAAATAGACAAAATCAGACAAAACGAAATTAGACAAAACTAAACAAAAGTAGACAAAATCGGATAAAACTAGACAAAACTAAACAAATCAAGACAAAACTAAACAAACCTAGACAAAACCAAACTAGACAAAAGTAGACAAAATCAGACAAAACACATCTAGACAAAATCAGACAAAACAAAAGTAGACAAAAATCTGACAAAACAAACTAGACAAAAGTAGAAAATCAGACAAACAAAACTAGACAAAAAAATAGACAAAATCTGACAAAACAAAAGTAGACAACATCAGACAAAACACATCTAGACAAAATCAGACAAAACAAAAGTAGACAAAATCTGACAAAACCAAAACTAGACAAAAGTAGAAAAATCAGACAAACAAAACTAGAAAAAAGTAGACAAAGTAGACAAAATCTGACAAAACAAAACTACACAAAAGTAGACAAAAATCAGACAAACAAAACTAGACAAAAGTAGACAAAATCAGACAAAACTAAACAAACCTAGACAAAACAAAAATAGACAAAATTAGACAAAACTAAACAAAACGAGACAAAACTAAACAAAACTAGACAAATTTAGACAAAACTAAACAAACCTAGACAAAACAAAAGTAGACAAAACTAAACAAAATGAGACAAAACTAAACAAAAATAGACAAAATCAGACAAAACTAAACAAAATGAAAACAAAACTAAACAAAAATAGACAAAATCAGACAAAAAAAACTAGACAAAATCAGACAAAGTAGACAAAATCAGACAACAAAAGTAGATAAAAGTAGACAAAATCAGACAAAACAAAAAACTAGACAAAAGTAGACAAAATCAGAAAAAAGTAGACAAAATCAGACAAAAAAGTAGACTAAATCAAACAAAAGTGACAAAAACAGACACAACAAAACTAGACAAAAGTAGACAAAACAAAACTAGACAAACAATAGACAAAATCAGACAAAACGAAATTAGACAAAACTAAACAAAACTAAACAAAAGTAGACAAAATCGGATAAAACTAGACAAAACTAAACAAATCTAGACAAAACTAAACAAACCTAGACAAAACAAACTAGACAAAAATTAACAAAAGTAGACAAAATCAGACAAAAACACATCTAGAAAAAATCTGACAAAACAAAAGTAGACAAAATCTGACAAAACAAAACTATACAAAAGTAGAAAAATCAGACAAACAAAACTAGACAAAAGTAGACAAAATCGGACAAAACTAGACAAAACTAAACAAATTTAGACAAAACTAAACAAAAGGAGACAAAACTAAACAAAATAGACAAAATCAGACAAAAAAGTAGATAAAAGTAGAAAAAATCAGACAAAACAAAAAACTAGACAAAAGTAGACAAAATCTGAAAAAAGTAGACAAAATTAGACAAAAGATTAAACTAAATCAAACAAAAGTTGACAAAAACAGACACAACAAAGTAGACAAAAGTAGACAAAACAAAACTAGACAAAAATAGACAAAATCAGACAAAACTAAATTAGACAAAACTAAACAAAAGTAGACAAAATCTGACAAAACAAACTAGACAAAAGTAGAAAAATCAGACAAACAAAACTAGACAAAAAAATAGAAAAATCAGACAAACAAAACTAGACAACATCAGACAAAACACATCTAGACAAAATCAGACAAACAAAAGTAGACCAAAATCTGACAAAACAAAACTAGACAAAAGTAGAAAAATCAGACAAACAAAACTAGACAAAAAATAGACAAAAGTAGACAAAATCTGACAAACAAAACTACACAAAAGTAGACAAAATCAGACAAAACTAGACAAAAGTAGACAAAATCAGACAAAACTAAACAAACCTAGACAAAACAAAAAAAGACAAAATTAGACAAAACTAAACAAAACGAGACAAAACTAACAAAACTAGACAAATTTAGACAAAACTAAACAAACCTAGACAAAACAAAAGTAGACAAAACTAAACAAAATGAGACAAAACTAAACAAAATAGACAAAATCAGACAAAACTAAACAAAATGAGACAAACTAAACAAAAATAGACAAAATCAGACAAAAAACTAGACAAAATCAGACAAAAGTAGACAAAATCAGACAAAACAAAAGTAGATAAAAGTAGACAAAATCAGACAAAACAAAAAACTAGACAAAAGTAGACAAAATCAGAAAAAAGTAGACAAATCAGACTAAAAGTAGGACTAAATCAAACAAAAGTTGACAAAAAACAGGACACAACAAAACTAGACAAAAGTAGACAAAACAAAACTAGACAAAAATAGACAAAATCAGACAAAACGAAATTAGACAAAACTAAACAAAAGTAGACAAAATCGGATAAAACTAGACAAAACTAAACAAATCTAGACAAAACTAAACAAACCTAGACAAAACAAAACTAGACAAAAATTAACAAAAGTAGACAAAATCAGGACAAAACAAAACTAGACAAAATTAACAAAAGTAGACCAAAATCAGACAAAACACATCTAGAAAAAATCAGACAAAACAAAGGTAGACAAAATCTGACAAAACAAAACTAGACAAAAGTAGAAAAATCAGACAAACAAAACTAGACAAAAGTAGACAAAATCTGACAAAACAAAACTAGACAAAAGTAGACAAAATCAGACAAACAAAACTAGACAAAAGTAGACAAAATCAGACAAAACTAGACAAAAGTAGACAAAATCAGACAAAACTAAACAAACCTAGACAAAACAAAAATAGACAAAATTAGACAAAACTAAACAAAACGAGACAAAACTAAACAAAACTAGACAAATTTAGACAAAACTAAACAAACCTAGACAAACAAAAGTAGACAAAACTAAACAAAATGAGACAAAACTAAACAAAAATAGACAAAATCAGACAAAACTAACAAAATGAGACAAAACTAAACAAAAATAGACAAAATCAGACAAAAAAAACTAGACAAAATCAGACAAAAGTAGACAAAATCAGACAAAACAAAAGTAGATAAGAGTAGACAAAATCAGACCAAACAAAAAACTAGACAAAGTAGACAAAATCAGAAAAAGTAGACAAAATCAGACAAAAAAGTAGACTAAATCAAACGCAATTAAACAAAACTAAACAAAAGTAGACAAAATCTGATAAAACTAGACAAAACTAAACAAATCTAGACAAAACTAAACAAACCTAGACAAAACAAAACTAGACAAAAATTAACAAAAGTAGACAAAATCAGACAAAACAAAACTACACAAAATCTGACAAACAAAACTAGACAAAAGTAGACAAATCAGACAAACAAAACTAGACAAAAAAAAACTAGACAAAAGTAGACAAAATCAGACAAAACTAGACAAAAGTAGACAAAATCAGACAAAAAGTAATTAGACAAAACAAGACAAAATCGGACAAAACTAAACAAGTCTAGACAAAACTAAACAAAACTAGACAAAACTAAACAAATCTAGACAAAACTAAACAAACCGGGACAAAACAAAACTACACAAAACTAGACAAAATCAGACAAAACTAGACAAAAGTAGACAAAATCAGACAAAAGAAATGATACAAAACTAGACAAAAGTAGACAAAATCAGACAAAACTAAACAAAACGAGACAAAACTAAAAAACGAAATTAGACAAAACTAGACAAAACTAGTCAAAAGTAGACAAAATTAGACAAACAAAACTAGACAAAACAAAAGTAGACAAAATCGGACAAAACTAGACAAAACTAAACAAATTAGACAAAACTAAACAAAAGGAGACAAAACTAAACAAAAATAGACAAAACTAAACAAAATGAGACAAAACTAAACAAAAATAGACAAAATCAGACAAAAAAAGTAGATAAAAGTAGAAAAAATCAGACAAAACAAAAAACTAGACAAAAGTAGACAAAATCTGAAAAAAGTAGTCAAAATTAGACAAAAGATTAAACTAAATCAAACAAAAGTTGACAAAAACAGACACAACAAAACTAGACAAAAGTAGACAAAACAAAACTAGACAAAAATAGACAAAATCAGACAAAACGAAATTAGACAAAACTAAATAAAAGTAGACAAAATCGGATAAAACTAGACAAAACTAAACAAATCAAGACAAAACTAAACAAACCTAGACAAAACAAAACTAGACAAAAGTAGACAAAATCAGACAAACACATCTAGACAAAATCAGACAAAACAAAAGTAGAAAAATCTGACAAAACAAACTAGACAAAAGTAGAAAAATCAGACAAACAAAACTAGACAAAAAAAATAGACAAAATCTGACAAAACAAAAGTAGACAACATCAGACAAAACACATCTAGACAAAATCAGACAAAACAAAGGTTAGACAAAATCTGACAAAACAAAACTAGACAAAAGTAGAAAAATCAGACAAACAAAACTAGACAAAAAAATAGACAAAAGTAGACAAAATCTGACAAAACAAAACTACACAAAAGTAGACAAAATCAGACAAAAGTAGACAAAATCAGACAAAACTAAACAAACCTAGACAAAACAAAAATAGACAAAATTAGACAAAACTAAACAAAACGAGACAAAACTAAACAAAACTAGACAAATTTAGACAAACTAAACAAACCTAGACAAAACAAAAGTAGACAAAACTAAACAAAATGAGACAAAACTAAACAAAAATAGACAAAATCAGACAAAACTAAACAAAATGAGACAAAACTAAACAAAAATAGACAAAATCAGACAAAAAACTAGACAAAATCAGACAAAAGTAGACAAAATCAGACAAAACAAAAGTAGATAAAAGTAGACAAAATCAGACAAAACTAAACAAAATGAGACAAAACTAAACAAAACTAAACAAAATCAGAAAAAAGTAGACAAAATCAGACAAAAAAGTAGACTAAATCAAACAAAAGTTGACAAAACAGACACAACAAAACTAGACAAAAGTAGACAAAACAAAACTAGACAAAAATAGACAAAATCAGACAAAACGAAATTAGACAAAACTAAACAAAACTAAACAAAAGTAGACAAAATCGGATAAAACTAGACAAAACTAAACAAATTTAGACAAAACTAAACAAACCTAGACAAAACAAAACTAGACAAAAATTAACAAAAGTAGACAAAATCAGACAAAACAAAACTACACAAAATCTGACAAAACAAAACTAGACAAAGTAGACAAAATCAGACATACAAAACTAGACAAAAAAGTAGACAAAAGTAGACAAAATCAGACAAAACTAGACAAAAGTAGACAAAATCAGACAAAAAGAAATGATACAAAACTAGACAAAATCAGACAAAACTAAACAAACCTAGACAAAACAAAACTAAACAAAAATAAACAAAATCAGACAAAACTAAACAAAACGAGACAAAACTAAAAAAACGAAATTAGACAAAACTAAACAAAACTAGACAAAGTAGACAAAATCGGATAAAACTTGACAAAACGAAATAAATCTAGACAAAACTAAACAAACCTAGACAAAACAAAACTAGACAAAACTAGTCAAAAGTAGACAAAATTAGACAAACAAAACTAGACAAAACAAAAGTAGACAAAATCGGACAAACTAGACAAAACTAAACAAATTTAGACAAAACTAAACAAAAGGAGACCAAAACTAAACAAAAAGAGAAAAAACTAAACAAAAATAGACAAAATCAGACAAAAAAAGTAGATAAAAGTAGAAAAAATCTGACCAAAACAAAAAACTAGACAAAAGTAGACAAAATCTGAAAAAAGTAGACAAAATTAGACAAAAGATTAAACTAAATCAAACAAAAGTTGACAAAAACAGACACAACAAAACTAGACAAAAGTAGACAAAACAAAACTAGACAAAATAGACAAAATCAGACAAAACGAAATTAGGACAAAACTAAACAAAAGTAGACAAAATCGGATTAAAACTAGACAAAACTAAACAAATCAAGACAAAACTAAACAAACCTAGACAAAACAAAACTAGACAAAAGTAGACAAAATCAGACAAAACACATCTAGACAAAATCAGACAAAACAAAAGTAGACAAAATCTGACAAAACAAACTAGACAAAAGTAGAAAAATCAGACAAACAAAACTAGACAAAAAATAGACAAAAATAGACAAAATCTGACTAAACAAAAGTAGACAACATCAGACAAAACACATCTAGAAAAAATCAGACAAAACAAAAGTAGAAAAATCAGACAAACAAAACTAGACAAAAGTAGACAAAATCGGACAAAACTAGACAAAACTAAACAAATTTAGACAAAACTAAACAAAAGGAGACAAAACTAAACAAAATAGACAAAATCAGACAAAAAAAGTAGATAAAAGTAGAAAAAATCAGACAAAACAAAAAACTAGACAAAAGTAGACAAAATCTGAAAAAAGTAGACAAAATTAGACAAAAGATTAAACTAAATCAAACAAAAGTTGACAAAAACAGACACAACAAAACTAGACAAAAGTAGACAAAACAAAACTAGACAAAATAGACAAAATCAGACAAAACGAAATTAGACAAAACTAAATAAAAGTAGACAAAATCGGATTAAAACTAGACAAAACTAAACAAATCAAGACAAAACTAACAAACCTAGACAAAACAAAACTAGACAAAAGTAGACAAAATCAGACAAAACACATCTAGACAAAATCAGACAAAACAAAGTAGACAAAATCTGACCAAACAAACTAGACAAAAGTAGAAAAATCAGACAAACAAAACTAGACAAAAAAATAGACAAAATCTGACAAAACAAAAGTAGACAACATCAGACAAAACACATCTAGACAAAATCAGACAAAACAAAAGTAGACAAAATCTGACAAAACAAAACTAGACAAAAGTAGAAAAATCAGACAAACAAAACTAGACAAAAAAATAGACAAAAGTAGACAAAATCTGACAAACAAAACTACACAAAAGTAGACAAAATCAGACAAAACTAGACAAAAGTAGACAAAATCAGACAAAACTAAACAAACCTAGACAAAACAAAATAGACAAAATTAGACAAAACTAAACAAAACGAGACAAAACTAAACCAAAACTAGACAAATTTAGACAAACTAAACAAACCTAGACAAAACAAAAGTAGACAAAACTAAACAAAATGAGACAAAAACTAAACAAAAATAGACAAAATCAGACAAAACTAAACAAAATGAGACAAAACTAAACAAAAACTAAACAAAATCAGACAAAAAAAACTAGACAAAAATCAGACAAAAGTAGACAAATCAGACAAAACAAAGTAGATAAAAGTAGACAAAATCAGACAAACAAAAACCTAGACAAAAGTAGACAAAATCAGAAAAAAAAGTAGACAAAATCAGACAAAAAGTAGACTAAATCAAACAAAAGTTGACAAAAACAGACACAACAAAACTAGACAAAAGTAGACCAAACAAAACTAGACAAAAATAGACAAAATCAGACAAAACGGAAATAGACAAAACTAAACAAAAGTAGAACAAAATCGGATTAAAACTAGACAAAACTAAACAAATCTAGAAAAAACTAAACAAACCTAGACAAAACAAAACTAGACAAAAATTAACAAAAGTAGACAAAATCAGACAAAACAAAACTACACAAAATCTGACAAACAAAACTAGACAAAAGTAGACAAATAAGACAAACAAAAACTAGACAAAAAAAACTAGACAAAAGTAGACCAAAATCAGACAAAACTAGACAAAAGTAGACAAAATCAGACAAAAAGTAAATTAGACAAAACAAGACAAAATCGGACCAAAAACTAAAACAAGTCTAGACAAAACTAAACAAAACTAGACAAAACTAAACAAATCTAGACAAAACTAAACAAACCGGGACAAAACAAAACTACACAAAACTAGACAAAATCAGACAAACTAGAACAAAGTAGACAAATCAGACAAAAAGAAATGATACAGAACTAGACAAAAGTAGACAAAATCAGACAAACTAAACAAAACGAGACAAAACTAAAAAAACGAAATTAGACAAAACTAGACAAAACTAGTCAAAAGTAGACAAAATTAGACAAACAAAACTAGACAAAACAAAAGTAGACAAAATCGGACAAAACTAGACAAAACTAAACAAATTTAGACAAAACTAAACACAAGGAGACAAAACTAAACAAAATAGACAAAATCAGACAAAAAAAGTAGATAAAAGTAGAAAAAATCAGACAAAACAAAAAACTAGACAAAAGTAGACAAATCTGAAAAAAGTAGTCAAAATTAGACAAAAGATTAAACTAAATCAAACAAAAGTTGACCAAAACAGACACAACAAAACTAGACAAAAGTAGACAAACACAAAACTAGACAAAATAGACAAAATCAGACCAAAACGAAATTAGACAAAACTAAATAAAAGTAGACAAAATCGGATAAAACTAGAACAACTAAACCAAATCAAGACAAAACTAAACAAACCTAGACAAAACAAAACTAGACAAAAGTAGACCAAATCAGACAAACACATCTAGACAAAATCAGACAAAACAAAAGTAGACAAATCTGACAAAACAAACTAGACAAAAGTAGGAAAAATCAGACAAACAAAACTAGACAAAAAAAAAATAGACAAAATCTGACAAAACAAAAGTAGACAACATCAGACAAAACACATCTAGACAAAATCAGACAAAACAAAGGTAGACAAAATCTGACAAAAACAAAACTAGACAAAAGTAGAAAATCAGACAAACAAACTAGACAAAAAATAGACAAAAGTAGACAAAATCACAAAAGTAGACAAAATCAGACAAAAGTAGACAAATCAGACAAAACTAAACAAAACCTAGACAAACCAAAATAGACAAAATTAGACAAAACTAAACAAAACGAGACAAAACTAAACAAAACTAGGACAAATTTAGACAAAACTAAACAAACCTTGACAAAACAAAAGTAGACAAAACTAAACAAAATGAGACAAAACTAAACAAAAATAGACAAAATCAGACAAAACTAAACAAAATGAGACAAACCTAACAAAAATAGACAAAATCAGACAAAAAACTAGACAAAATCAGACAAAGTAGACAAAATCAGACAAAACAAAAGTAGATAAAAGTAGACAAAATCAGACAAAACAAAAAACTAGACAAAAGTAGACAAAATCAGAAAAAAGTAGACAAATCAGACAAAAAAGTAGACTAAATCAAACAAAAGTTGACAAAAACAGACACAACAAAAACTAGACAAAAGTAGACAAAACAAAACTAGACAAAATAGACAAAATCAGACAAAACTAAATTAGACAAAACTAAACAAAAGTAGACAAATCGGATAAAAAACTAGACAAACTAAACAAATCTAGACAAAACTAAACAAACCTAGACAAAACAAAACTAGACAAAAATTAACAAAAGTAGACAAAATCAGACAAAACAAAACTACACAAAATCTGACAAACAAAACTAGACAAAAGTAGACAAAATCAGACAAACAAAACTAGACAAAAAAAACTAGACAAAAGTAGACAAAATCAGAAAAAACTAGACAAAAGTAGACAAATCAGACAAAAAGAAATTAGGACAAAACAAGACAAAATCGGACAAAACTAAACAAGTCTAGACAAAACTAAACAAAACTTAGACAAAACTAAACAAATCTAGACAAAACTAAAACAAACCGGGACAAAACAAAACTACACAAAACTAGACAAAATCAGACAAAACTAGACAAAAGTAGACAAAATCAGACAAAAAAGAAATGATACAAAACTAGACAAAGTAGACAAAACAGACAAAACTAAACAAAACGAGACAAAACTAAAAAAACGAAATTAGACAAAACTAGACAAAACTAGTCAAAAGTAGACAAAATTAGACAACAAAACTAGACAAACAAAAGTAGACAAAATCGGACCAAAACTAGACCAAACTAAACAAATTTAGACAAAACTAAACAAAAGGAGACAAAACTAAACAAAAATAGGACAAAATCAGACAAAAAAAAGTAGATAAAAGTAGAAAAAAATCAGACAAAACAAAAAACTAGACAAAGTAGACAAAATCTGAAAAAAGTAATCAAAATTAGACAAAAGATTAAACTAAATCAAACAAAAGTTGACAAAAACAGACACAACCAAACTAGACAAAAGTAGACAAAACAAAACTAGACAAAAATAGACAAAATCAGACAAAACGAAATTAGACAAAACTTAAATAAAAGTAGACAAAATCGGATAAAACTAGACCAAAACTAAACAAATCAGACAAAACTAAACAACCTAGACAAAACAAACTAGACAAAAGTACGACAAAATCAGACCAAACACATCTAGACAAAATCAGACAAACAAAAGTAGACAAAATCTGACAAAACAAACTAGACAAAAGTAGAAAAATCAGACAAACAAAACTAGACAAAAAAAATAGACAAAATCTGACAAAACAAAAGTAGACAACATCAGACAAAACACATCTAGACAAAATCAGACAAAACAAGGTAGACAAAATCTGACAAACAAAACTAGACAAAAGTTAGAAAAATCAGACAAACAAAACTAGACAAAAAATAGACAAAAGTAGACAAAATCACAAAAGTAGACAACATCAGACAAAAGTAGACAAAATCAGACAAAACTAAACAAACCTAGACAAAACAAAAATAGACAAAATAGACAAAACTAAACAAAACGAGACCAAAACTAAACAAAACTAGACAAATTTAGACAAAACTACACAAACCTAGACAAAACAAAGTAGACAAAACTAAACAAAATGAGACAAAACTAAACAAAACTAGACAAAATCAGACAAAAGTAGACAACAATCAGACAAAACAAAAGTAGATAAAAGTAGACAAAATCAGACAAAACAAAAAACTAGACAAAAGTAGACCAAAATCAGAAAAAAGTAGACAAAATCAGACAAAAAAGTAGACTAAATCAAACAAAAGTTGACAAAAACAGACACAACAAAACTAGACAAAAGTAGACAAACAAAACTAGACAAAATAGAACAAAATCAGACAAACTAAATTAGACAAAACTAAACAAAAGTAGACAAAATCGGATAAACTAGACAAAACTAAACAAATCTAGACAAAACTAAAAAACCTAGACAAAACAAAACTAGACAAAAATAACAAAAGTAGACAAAATCAGACAAACAAAACTACACAAAATCTGACAAACAAAACTAGACAAAAGTAGACAAATCAGACAAACAAAACTAGACAAAAACTAGACAAAAGCAGACAAAATCAGACAAATCTAGACAAAAGTAGACAAAGAGACTTCCGGTATGCCTCGTGGAGACTAGACGCAGGTGGAAGTCACTCCGTGAACATTCGTGTATTTTTTCTATTAATCTCAGTATCTTTGTCTTAAATCTATAAAGTAAGCAACGCTGCATCATATCTATACGCAAATATGCCCAAACCGGGAAAATCAGGACGAAACGTCGCTGAAATGTTGGCTGAAGAGGAGGCGAGCAGGCCGCTAACGCTTCGCCGAGGGAGGATGAGCTAACACCTGCTTCTCTGAAGGAGATAATTACGACTACCATTCGCACGGAAGTGTCAACATTACGAACCTGAATTCTTATCCGAGCTCCGTTCTGCCGTGTCCACTCTGCAATCAACCCTCTCACTACAAGCTCAGAAGATTGTGGACATTGAATCCGCACTTAATGACTTGGACGGCCGCTTGAAGCGATTGAGGCACTGTGCAACGCACTGAAAAAAGAAAAAACGGCTCCCTTAAACTCAAAGTGGGATGATTTAGAGAACCGCTCCGGAGGCAAAATCTGAGGATCATTGGAATACCTGAGGGATTAGGGGTCAAGTCCGGTTACGTTCATGATATCACTTTTTATTGAACTTTCGGAGACAGTGCCTTTGAGAGACCACTACAAATTGACCGCGCTCATCGCACCGGCCAAAAAACACACCCAAACGCTATCCTAGGCATATGCTCGTCCGTCTCCACCACTATCAAACCAAAGAACTCATTCTGAAACTAAGTCGTGGAACGAGGCTCTTTGGAATTCAACGGGTTGCGACGATTCGCATTTTCCCGGACATGTCTGCTGAAGTGGCGAGGCAGCGAGCCGAGTTCAAAGATGTGAAAGCTTCATTTCGCAGCGCTGGCGTAAACTATGGCATGCTGCATCCTGCTAAACTGCGCGTCGATTACAAGGGGCAGCGGCATTTCTTCCAAACCCCACAGGCTGCGATGGAATTCTTCACTGCTAACATCAAGAATTGCAGCGAATCAGGTTTGATCGACCGTAACAGTTAAATGGTCCGAATCAAGAACTGAAGTAAATTAAGAACTGAACTGACATCTTTGCAAAACGAGTATAGCCTCAAAATAAATTAAAATATGCAATACCATAGCATATTTACCCAGTTTCTGTGCTTTAAAAATACTTTACTTTTTATAGTCGTATGCGATTTTAAGTCCGATACATGTACGCTGTTGTCTACTGTTTATTGAATCATTTCTATATTACATATATCAGTTCACGGAAGCGCTGCCGAAATGACAGCCAAAGTTGAAAGTTGAAACTGTTTACTGGTTTCTTATTCACCTGACTGTAATGTTCTTTTCAGTTAGGTTTGTTATAGATACTACATCCCGTGACAGTTCTGGTCACGTGGGGGGGGACACGGGTTTTTTTTTATGTTTTTTTGTTTGTTTTTGGTTCCTTTAGATTTCGTTATGGTCTGCTCATTTTTGTTTATGCTCTCCACTCAAACACTCTGACTATTTGAGGAAATATCAAGCTATTGTTTAACATTAATGTCAAATGATGCCTACCAAGATAGACGGGGCAGGGTTAATATAATTAGTTGGAACGTTAAAGGCTTAAATAATTAAAGTGAAGAGTGGTGAGGGTTTTTTCTAAACTAAACAAATTAAAACCCAATATATGTTTTTTACAGGAAACCCACCTTAAAATCTCGTGCCAAAAAAGCCTGCAGAGGTCATGGGTGGGGACAGGTTTTCCATTCAGGCTTTAATAATAAAGCAAGAGGCACTGCCATTTTAATTAATAAGAATACACAGTTCAAACCTTCCAATATTATTTCAGATCCCACGGCAGATACGTGATAGTGCCCAGGCATCCTCTAATAGTCCAAGTTACTTTAGTAAGCGTTTACGCACCTAATTGGTATAACCCAGATTTCTTTACTACACTCTTCTCTAAACCTCCCGGACCTGAATCTTTATCAACTGATTATGGGAGGTGACTTTATTGCATTCTAAACACAGTTCTTGATAGAATCATCCCCCAAATCAACCCCTTCAATCTCAGTTCTTCTAAAACAATTAATTCTTTTTTAGAATTGTGTGGAATAACTGATATTTGGCGCTTCCTAAATCCTACTTCTAAAGTTTTTTCCTTTTTTTTCTCCTGTGCACCATACTTATACACGTATTGATTATTTTTTCATTGACAGTAACTTATTTCTCGAGTGAACTCCTCCTCATATGACACTATAACTGTTTCAGATCATGCTCCAGAATTCTTGAACTGGTCTCTTCCTGGAAGCTATTTTCATTTTGTACTTGGAGAATGAATACTTTACTTTTATCTAAGAGCCATTTTGTTGAGTTTCTTTCAGAAAAGATCTCTACATTTCTTGAAATCAATTCAATGGATGGGATTTCTTCATCTTTACTTTGGGAAACACTTAATAGCATATTTACGTGGAGAAATAATATCTCACTCAGCTTATATAAAAAAGGAGTGTAATAAGAAACTTTTTAAACTTTCTGATGAAATTGGTAAATTGGACCAAATTATGCACAACACCCAAGCACATCACTATTCAATGAAAGAATCTTTTTACAATCTGAATATAACCAACTTTCTACTGCCCAAGCTGAGCAGCTTTTGCTCAAATCACGACACCTTTTTTATGAGTTTGGTGATAAACCAGGTAAAACACTTGCACTGCAAACTCAGGCTTAAAACAGCAAAAAACTTTATCACCCAAATTCAAACCCAAGAAGGCACTATTGTTTCAGACCCTCAAGAAATTAATAATACATTTAAATCTTTTTACTCTTCATTGTACCAGTCAGACTCCCTTAAAGACCCCTAACATTATTAGTAGATTCTTTGACAATCTTAATATCCTCAAAAGTAGTAGTGAATTAAAAGCAAAAATGGATGAACCTATCAGCTTAGATGAAATTTCAAAATCTATTGCCACAAATGCCAAAGCGGAAATCTCCGGGGCCTGACGGATTTTCCCACAGAGTTTTTTAAAAAATTTTCCGCTCAGATTTCACCTTGCTTCTCTCTGTTTTTGAAGACTCTTTAAATAATGGTAATCTCCCTTCTTCTTTGCGCCAGGCATCAATCTCTCTTCTTTTTAAAACCTGATAAAAATCCATTGGAGTGTGGGTCCTACCGTCCTATCTCTCTTCTTAATGTAGATGTAAAATCTTGGCTAAGATTCTTGCTCTTAGATTTAGAAACTGTTATCCAAGATATCATACACCCTGACCAAACCGGCTTTATTAAGAACAGGCAGGCCTTTTTTAACCTGAGGAGGTTGGATGAACATAATTTACACCTCATCTGACTCCTCTGTACTGAGGCCTTAGTCTTACTCAATGCGGAGAAAGCTTTCGACCGCGTCGAGTGGGACTATCTATTCTACACATTTAAAAAATTGGGTTTGGTGACAAAATTTGTTTCTTGGGTAAGACTCCTATACTCTTCTCCCTTGGCGGTCTGTGAAAACAAACGCAATAGTTCTGATTATTTTCCTCTTCACCGTGGCACCAGACAAGGTTGCCCACTTCCCCTATTTTAGTTGCTTTAGCTATAGAGCTCTCTGCACATTTGCTTTTCGCAATAATCCTGAGATTGCTGGTATTTTCAGGGCCGGAAAAGAACAGAAAATTTCTCTTTATGCTGATGATGTGGTATTGTATATTTCAGACCCAGAAACTCGTCTCCCGTATGTTCTGGAACTTTTGAGACAGTTCAGCGACGTCTCTGGTTATAAGTTAAATCTTCATAAGAGTGAGTTTTTTCTTTTAAATCCTGCTACACGATCCTTTCCAGTGTCAATATTGCCATTTACAGTACTTCAGAAAATTTTAGATATTTGGGAATAACAATAACACGAAAATATACTGATCTTTTTAAACATAACTTTTGTTGTAATATTAGAGAAAACAAAACAAGATCTAGCTAAATGGAAAAATTCTACCCACTTTCTCTTGTAGGCAGAATAAACACAATAAAATGAATATATTCTCCCTAAATTTCTGTCCTCTTTCAAAGTATTCCAATTTTCATACGAAAGTCATTTTTTAAGTCCTGTGGATCAAGTATTCGGATTTTATTGGAACGGTGGCCCAATAAGAATACAGAAATCATTTCTTCAACAACCCAAACAGTTAGGTGGTTTGCACTTCCTTATTTCTTAGTCTACTATTGGGCGACTACATCCACAGTATTTTATATTGGAGCCAGTCACACTACGGACTCTGCCACTGGGTCCCAGCATGGGTTGAATGGAATGCGATTCTTGCACCCGAGTGTCTTTGCATGCGTTACTATGCTCTTCATTACCATTAAAGACTTTCAAACTATTCCTCTAACCCTATAGTACTTAATAGTCTTCGAATTTGGTCACAATTTAGAAAACATTTTGGCTTCAAACAATGTCTAGTTTGTCTCCCATATATAAAAACCCTTCTTTCCTGCCCTCTATCTCAGACCAATCTTTTGTATCATGGTTTAGAAAAGGCATTGTAAGCATTAATGACCTTTTTGTGATGATACATTTGTTACATTTTCTTATTATCAGAAAATTTACCTTCCCAAACTCATTTTTTTTCGATATCTTCAGACACGTGAATTTATACGAAAATACTTTTTCCCATTTTCCCCTGCACCTCCCAAACAAGAAATCGATCAGGTTTTAGATACAAAAATTTGTAAAGGTGCAGTCTCTAAAATTTATAAAACAATTTTTTCATTTATTAGACAGTTAGATTCCTCATCCTTTTTAAAAATAAAGCAGAGCTGGGAATCAGATCTTAATCATGTTTCACAGACGAGGAATGGTCCAAGGCTCTGTCTCGTGTACAAACCTCTTCTATTTGTGCTCGTCATTCCCTTATACAATTCAAATTATTGCATAGAGTATATTGGACTAAGGCAAAAATATCTAAATCAACCCCTGGTTTTGATCCAATTTGTGATCGGTGTCGACAAGCTCCAGCCACTCTTCTTCATACTTTCTGGCTTTGTCCAGCGCTAAGCACTTTTTGGGCATCAATTTTTAAATCAATTTCTGAATGCTTTCTTTTAGATATTGAGCATGCCCCCTAGTAGCATTATTTGGACTTAACCCTACAAATGTTTCTTTGTCATCTACACAATCAAATGCACTTGCTTTTTGTTTAATAATTGCTAAAAGGCTTATAACACTAAACTGGAAAAATCCTTCCCCACCCAGTTACATACATTGGATGCATGATCTGATGCAGTCTATGCAAATAGGAAAAGATTAGATATACAGTTTGCTGGGTGATACTGAAAATTTGACACTATCTGGCAACCATTCCTCTTACACTTTAAAAATAAAAATAATAAATAAATAAACATGTATATATGTATGTGTATTTGTATGCAAGTATATAGCTGACTTATCTCTTCCCTACCCCTGGTTTGGTTATGAGTGGAGAGTGTGTTTTTTTTTTTTTTTTTTTTTTTTTTTTTCTTCTTTTTTTTTTATTTTTATTTTTTGTTTTTTATATATATATTTTATTATTATTTTATTTTCTACTGCTGTACCCTTTGAGTATTTGTATTTATATATTCTTGGCACTGTTGTTGTTGTTGTTTTTTTGTTTTGTTTTTTTTCCTTAATGCATGAATATGTAACTATATCTTATTCAGAGAGAAAGAAAAAGTGAGCAAAATTGTATTTTACCTCCACATTGGATCAGTTGATGTCTACTGATCTGTGTATCTGATGCTGTGGCTCTAGACTAACATATTTAATAAAAACAGAGTTTAAACTAAAAGTAGACAAAATCAGACAAAAAGAACTTAGACAAAACAAGACAAAATCGGACAAAACTAAACAAATCTAGACAAAACTAAACAAAACTAGACAAAACTAACAAATCTAGACAAAACTACAACAAACATGAGAAAAAACTAAACAAAAAATAGACAAACTCTGAAAAAACAAAGTTGATAAAAGTAGAAAAAAATCAGACAAACAAAAAACTAGACAAAGTAGACAAAATCTGAAAAAAGTAGACAAAATTAGACAAAAGATTTAAACTAAATCAAACAAAAGTTGACAAAAACAGAACACAACAAAACTAGACAAAAGTAGACAAAACCAAAACTAGACAAAAATAGACAAAATCAGACAAAACGACAATTAGACAAAACTAACAAAGTAGACCAAAATCGGATAAAACTAGACCAAACTAAACAAATCAAGACAAAACTAAACAACCTAGACAAAACAAACTAGACAAAAGGTAGACAAAATCAGACAAAACACACTCTAGACAAAATCAGACAAAACAAAAGTAGACAAATCTGACAAACAAACTAGACAAAAGTAGAAAATCAGACAAACAAAACTAGACAAAAAAATAGACCAAAATCTGACAAAACAAAAGTAGACAACATCAGACAAAACACATCTAGCACAAATCAGACAAAACAAAAGTAGACAAATCTGACCAAAACAAAACTAGACAAAGTAGAAAATCAGACAAACAAAACTAGAAAAAGTAGACCAAAAGTAGACAAAATCTGACCAAAACAAAACTACACAAAGTAGACAAAATCAGGACAAACAAAACTAGACAAAAGTAGACAAATCAGACAAAACTAAACAAACCTAGACCAAACAAAATAGACAAAATTAGACAAAACTAAACAAAACGAGACACAACTAAACAAAACTAGACAAATTTAGACAAAACTAAACAACCTAGACAAAACAAAGTAGACAAAAATAACAAAATGAGACAAAACTAAACAAAAATAGACAAAATCAGACAAAACTAAACAAATGAAACAAAACTAAACAAAAATAGACAAAATTCAGACAAAAAAAACTAGACAAAATCAGACAAAAGTAGACAAAATCAGACAACAAAAGTAGATAAAAGTAGACAAAATCAGACCAAAACAAAAAACTAGACAAAAGTAGACAAAATCAGAAACAAAGTAGACAAAATCAGACAACAAAAGTAGACTAAATCAAACAAAGTTGACAAAAACAGACACAACAAAACTAGACAAAAGTAGACAAAACAAAACTAGACAAAAATAGACAAAATCAGACCAAAACGAAATTAGACAAAACTAAACAAAACTAAACAAAAGTAGACAAAATCGGATAAACATAGACAAAACTAAACAAATCTAGACAAAACTAAACAAACCTAGACAAAACAAAACTAGACAAAATTAACAAAAGTAGACAAAATCAGACAAAACACATCTAGAAAAAATCTGACAAAACAAAGTAGACAAAATCTGACAAAACCAAAACTATACCAAAGTAGAAAAAATCAGACAAACAAACTAGACAAAAGTAGACCAAAATCGGACCAACACTAGACAAAAACTAAACAAATTTAGACAAAACTAAACAAAAGGAGGACAAAACTAAACAAAAATAGACAAAATCAGACAAAAAAAGTAGATTAAAAGTAGAAAAAATCAGACAAAACAAAAAACTAGACAAAAGTAGACAAAATCTGAAAAAAGTAGACAAATTAGACAAAAGATTAAACTAAATCAAACAAAAGTTGACAAAAACAGACCACAACAAAGTAGACAAAGTAGACAAAACAAACTAGACAAAATAGACAAAATCGACAAAACTAAATTAGACAAAACTAAACAAAAGTAGACAAAATCTGACAAAACAACTAGACAAAAGTAGAAAAATCAGACAAACAAACTAGACAAAAAAAATAGACAAAATCTGACAAACAAAAGTAGACAACATCAGACAAAACACATCTAGACAAAATCAGACAAAACAAAAGTAGACAAAATCTGACAAAACAAAACTAGACAAAAGTAGAAAAATCAGACAAACAAAACTAGACAAAAAATAGACAAAAGTAGACAAAATCTGACAAAACAAAACTACACAAAAGTAGACAAAATCAGACAAAACTAGACAAAAGTAGACAAAATCAGACAAAACTAAACAAACCTAGACAAAACAAAAAAAGACAAAATTAGACAAACTAAACAAAACGAGACAAAACTAAACAAAACTAGACAAATTTAGACAAAACTAAACAAACCTAGACAAAACAAAAGTAGACAAAACTAAACAAAATGAGACAAAAACTAAACAAAAATAGACAAAATCAGACAAAACTAAACAAAATGAGACAAAACTAAACAAAAATAGACAAAATCAGACAAAAAACTAGACAAAATCAGACAAAAGTAGACAAAATCAGACAAAACAAAAGTAGATAAAAGTAGACAAAATCAGACAAAACAAAAAACTAGACAAAAGTAGACAAAATCAGAAAAAAGTAGACAAAATCAGACTAAAAAGTAGACTAAATCAAACAAAAGTTGACAAAAACAGACACAACAAAACTAGACAAAAGTAGACAAAACAAAACTAGACAAAAATAGACAAAATCAGACAAAACGAAATTAGACAAAACTAAACAAAAGTAGACAAAATCGGATAAAACTAGACAAAACTAAACAAATCTAGACAAAACTAAACAAACCTAGACAAAACAAAACTAGACAAAAATTAACAAAAGTAGACAAAATCAGACAAAACAAAACTAGACAAAAATTAACAAAAGTAGACAAAATCAGACAAAACACATCTAGAAAAAATCAGACAAAACAAAAGTAGACAAAATCTGACAAAACAAAACTATACAAAAGTAGAAAAATCAGACAAACAAAACTAGACAAAAGTAGACAAAATCTGACAAAACAAAACTAGACAAAAGTAGACAAAATCAGACAAACAAAACTAGACAAAAGTAGACAAAATCAGACAAAACTAGACAAAAGTAGACAAAATCAGACAAAACTAAACAAACCTAGACAAAACAAAAATAGACAAAATTAGACAAAACTAAACAAAACGAGACAAAACTAAACAAAACTAGACAAATTTAGACAAAACTAAACAAACCTAGACAAAACAAAAGTAGACAAAACTAAACAAAATGAGACAAAACTAAACAAAAATAGACAAAATCAGACAAAACTAAACAAAATGAGACAAAACTAAACAAAAATAGACAAAATCAGACAAAAAAACTAGACAAAATCAGACAAAAGTAGACAAAATCAGACAAAACAAAAGTAGATAAGAGTAGACAAAATCAGACAAAACAAAAAACTAGACAAAAGTAGACAAAATCAGAAAAAAGTAGACAAAATCAGACAAAAAAGTAGACTAAATCAAACGAAATTAAACAAAACTAAACAAAAGTAGACAAAATCTGATAAAACTAGACAAAACTAAACAAATCTAGACAAAACTAAACAAACCTAGACAAAACAAAACTAGACAAAAATTAACAAAAGTAGACAAAATCAGACAAAACAAAACTACACAAAATCTGACAAACAAAACTAGACAAAAGTAGACAAAATCAGACAAACAAAACTAGACAAAAAAAAAACTAGACAAAAGTAGACAAAATCAGACAAAACTAGACAAAAGTAGACAAAATCAGACAAAAAGAAATTAGACAAAACAAGACAAAATCGGACAAAACTAAACAAGTCTAGACAAAACTAAACAAAACTAGACAAAACTAAACAAATCTAGACAAAACTAAACAAACCGGGACAAAACAAAACTACACAAAACTAGACAAAATCAGACAAAACTAGACAAAAGTAGACAAAATCAGACAAAAAGAAATGATACAAAACTAGACAAAAGTAGACAAAATCAGACAAAACTAAACAAAACGAGACAAAACTAAAAAAACGAAATTAGACAAAACTAGACAAAACTAGTCAAAAGTAGACAAAATTAGACAAACAAAACTAGACAAAACAAAAGTAGACAAAATCGGACAAAACTAGACAAAACTAAACAAATTTAGACAAAACTAAACAAAAGGAGACAAAACTAAACAAAAATAGACAAAACTAAACAAAATGAGAAAAAAACTAAACAAAAATAGACAAAATCAGACAAAAAAAGTAGATAAAAGTAGAAAAAAATCAGACAAAACAAAAAACTAGACAAAAGTAGACAAAATCTGAAAAAAGTAGTCAAAATTAGACAAAAGATTAAACTAAATCAAACAAAAGTTGACAAAAACAGACACAACAAAACTAGACAAAAGTAGACAAAACAAAACTAGACAAAAATAGACAAAATCAGACAAAACGAAATTAGACAAAACTAAATAAAAGTAGACAAAATCGGATAAAACTAGACAAAACTAAACAAATCAAGACAAAACTAAACAAACCTAGACAAAACAAAACTAGACAAAAGTAGACAAAATCAGACAAAACACATCTAGACAAAATCAGACCAAAACAAAAGTAGAAAAATCTGACAAAACAAACTAGACAACAAGTAGAAAAATCAGACAAACAAAACTAGACAAAAAAAATAGACAAAATCTGACAAAACAAAAGTAGACAACATCAGACAAAAACACATCTAGACAAAATCAGACAAAACAAAAGGTAGAGACAAAATCTGACAAAACAAAACTAGACAAAAGTTAGAAAAATCAGACAAACAAAACTAGACAAAAAAATAGACAAAAGTGAGGACAAAATCATGACAACAAAACTCCCACAAAAGTAGACAAAAATCAGGCACAAGTAGACAAAATCAGACAAAACTAAACAAACCTAGACAAAAAAAATAGACAAAATTAGACAAAACTAAACAAACGATACAAAACTAAACAAAACTAGCACAAATTAGAACAAACTAACAAACCTAGACAAAACAAAAGTAGACCAAACTAAACAAAATGAGACAAAACTAAACAAAAATAGACAAAATCAGACAAAACTAAACAAATGAGACAAAACTAAACAAAAATAGACAAACTCAGACAAAAAACTAGACAAAATCAGACAAAAGTAGACAAAATCAGACAAAACAAAAGTAGATAAAAGTAGACAAAATCAGACAAAACAAAAAACTAGACAAAAGTAGACAAAATCAGAAAAAAGTAGACAAAATCAGACAAAAAAGTAGACTAAATCAAACAAAAGTTGACAAAAACAGACACAACAAAACTAGACAAAAGTAGACAAAACAAAACTAGACAAAAATAGACAAAATCAGACAAAACGAAATTAGACAAAACTAAACAAAACTAGACAAAAGTAGACAAAATCGGATAAAACTAGACAAAACTAAACAAATTTAGACAAAACTAAACAAACCTAGACAAAACAAAACTAGACAAAAATTAACAAAAGTAGACAAAATCAGACAAAACAAAACTACACAAAATCTGACAAAACAAAACTAGACAAAAGTAGACAAAATCAGACATACAAAACTAGACAAAAAAAGTAGACAAAAGTAGACAAAATCAGACAAACTAGACAAAGTAGACCAAAATCAGACAAAAAGAAATGATACAAACTAGACAAAATCAGACAAAACTAACAAACCTAGACAAAACAAAACTAAACAAAATAAACAAAATCAGACAAAACTAAACAAACGAGACAAACTAAAAAAACGAAATTTGACAAAACTAAAAACAAACTAGACAAAGTAGACAAATCGGATAAAACTTGACAAAACGAAATAAATCTAGACAAAAACTAAACAAAACCTAGACAAAACAAAACTAGACAAAACTAGTCAAAAGTAGACAAAATTAGACCAAACAAAACTAGACAAACAAAAGTAGACAAAATCGGACAAAACTAGACAAAAACTAAACAAATTTAGACAAAACTAAACAAAAGGAGACAAAACTAAACAAAAAGAGAAAAAAAAACTAAACAAAAAATAGACAAACAGACAAAAAAAGTAGATAAAAGTAGAAAAAATCTGACAAAACAAAAACTAGACAAAAGTAGACAAAATCTGAAAAAAAGGTAGACAAAATTAGACAAAGATTAAACTAAATCAAACAAAAGTTTGACAAAAACAGACACAACAAAACTAGACAAAGTAGACAAAACAAAAACTGACAAAAATAGACCAAAACATCAGACAAAACGAAAATTAGACAAAACTAAACAAAGTAGACAAAAATCGGCATAACCTAGACAAAACTAAACAAATCAAGACAAAACTAAACAAACCTAGACAAAACAAAACTGACAAAAGTAGACAAAATCAGACAAAACCAATCTAGACACAAATCAGACAAAACAAAAGTAGACAAAAATCTGACAAAACAAACTAGACACAAAGTAGAAAAATCAGACAAACAAAACTAGACAAAAAAATAGACAAAAAATAGACAAAAATCTGACTAAACAAAAGTAGACAACATCAGACAAAAACACATCTAGAAAAAATCAGACAAAACAAAACTAGACAAAAATAGACAAAATCAGACAAAACAAAACTAGACAAAAGTAGACAAAAATCGGACAAAACTAGACAAAACTAAACAAATTTAGACAAAACTAAACAAAAGGAGACAAAACTAAACAAAAATAGACAAAATCAGACAAAAAAAGTAGATAAAAGTAGAAAAAATCAGACAAAACAAAAAACTAGACAAAAGTAGACAAAATCTGAAAAAGTAGACAAAATTAGACAAAAGATTAAACTAAATCAAACAAAAGTTGACAAAAACAGACACAACAAAACTAGACAAAAGTAGACAAAACAAAACTAGACAAAATAGACAAAATCAGACAAAACGAAATTAGACAAAACTAAATAAAAGTAGACAAAATCGGATAAAACTAGACAAAACTAAACAAATCAAGACAAAACTAAACAAACCTAGACAAAACAAACTAGACAAAAGTAGACAAAATCAGACAAAACAAAACTAGACAAAATCGGACAAAACAAAACTACACAAAATCTGACAAAACAAAACTAGACAAAAGTAGACAAAATCAGACAAACAAAACTAGACAAAAAAAATAGGACAAAATCTGACAAAACAAAAAGTCGACAACATCAGACAAAACACATCTAGACAAATCAGACAAAACAAAAGTAGACAAATCTGACAAAACAAAACTAGACAAAAGTAGAAAAATCAGACAAAACAAAACTAGACAAAAAAATAGACCAAAAGTAGACAAAATCTGACAAAACAAAACTACACAAAAGTAGACAAAATCAGACAAAACTAGACAAAAGTAGACAAAATCAGACAAAACTAAACAAACCTAGACAAAACAAAAATAGACAAAATTAGACAAAACTAAACAAACGAGACAAAACTAAACAACAACTAGACAAAATTTAGACAAAACTAAACAAAACCTAGACAAAACAAAAGTAGACAAAAACTAAACAAAATGAGACAAAACTAAACAAAAATAGAACAAATCAGACAAAAACTAAACAAAATGAGACAAAACATAAACAAAACTAAACAAAATCAGACAAAAAAAACTAGACAAAATCAGACAAAAGTAGACCAAAATCGACAAAACAAAGTAGATAAAGTAGACAAAATCAGACAAAACAAAAACTAGACAAAAGTAGACAAAATCAGAAAAAAGTTAGACAAAATCAGACAAAAAAGTAGACTAAATCAAACAAAAGTTGACCAAAAACAGACACAACAAAACTAGACAAAAGTAGAACAAAACAAAACTAGACAAAATAGACAAATCAGACAAAACGAAATTAGACAAACTAAAACTAAAACAAAAGTAGACAAAAATCGGTATATAAAACTAGACCAAAACTAAACAAATCTAGAAAAACTAAACAACCCTAGACAAAACAAAACTAGACAAAAATTAACAAAAGTAGACAAAATCAGACAAAACCAAAACTACACAAAATCTGACAAAACAAAACTAGACAAAAGTAGACAAAATAAGGACAAACAAAACTAGACAAAAAAACTAGACAAAAGTAGACAAAATCAGACAAAACTAGACAAAAGTAGACAAAATCAGACAAAAAGTAATTAGCAAAACAAGACAAATCGGACAAACCTACACAAGTCTAGACAAAACTAAACAAAACTAGACCAAAACTAAACAAATCTAGACAAAACTAAACAAACCGGGACAAAACAAAACTACACAAAACTAGACAAAATCAGACAAAACTAGACAAAAAGTAGACAAATCAGACAAAAAGAAATGATACAGAACTAGACAAAAGTAGACAAAATCAGACAAAACTAACAAAACGAGACAAACTAAAAAAAAACGAATTAGACAAAACTAGACAAAACTAGTCAAACAGTAGACACAAATTAGACAAACAAAACTAGACAAAACAAAAGTAGACAAAATCGAGACAAAACTAGACAAAACTAAACAAATTTAGACAAAACTAAACAAAAGGAGACAAACTAAACAAACATAGACAAATTCAGACAAAAAAAGTAGATAACAGTAGAAAAAATCAGACAAAACCAAAAACTAGACAAAAGTAGACAAAATCTGAAAAAAGTAGTCAAAATTAGACAAAAGATTAAACTAAATCAAACAAAAGTTTGACAAAAACAGACACAACAAAACTAGACAAAAGTAGACAAAACAAAAACTAGACAAAAATAGACAAAATCAGACAAAACGAAATAGACCAAAACTAAATAAAAGTAGACAAATCGGAATAAAACTAGACAAACTAAACACATCAAGACAAAACTAAACAAACCTAGACAAAACAAACTAGACAAAAGTAGACAAAATCAGACAAAACACATCTAGACAAAATCAGACAAAACAAAGTAGACAAAATCTGACAAAACAAACTAGACAAAAGTAGAAAAATCAGACAAACAAAACTAGACAAAAAAAAAAATAGACAAAATCTGACAAAACAAAAGTAGACAACATCAGACAAACACATCTAGACAAAATCAGACAAAACAAAGGTAGACAAAATCTGACCAAAACAAAACTAGACAAAAGTAGAAAAATCAGACAAACAAAACTAGACAAAAAATAGACAAAAGTAGACAAAATCACAAAAGTAGACAAAATCAGACAAAAGTAGACAAAATCAGACAAAACTAACAAACCTAGACAAAACAAAAATAGACAAAATTAGACAAAACTAAACAAAACGAGACCAAACTAAACAAAACTAGACAAATTTAGACAAAACTAAACAAACCTTGACAAACAAAAGTAGACAAACTAACAAAATGAGACAAAACTAAACAAAAATAGACAAAATCAGACAAAACTAAACCAAAATGAGACAAAACTAAACAAAAATAGACAAAATCAGACAAAAAAACTAGACAAAATCAGACAAAAGTAGACAAAATCAGACAAAACAAAAGTAGATAAAAGTAGACAACAATCAGACAAAACAAAAACTAGACAAAGTAGACAAAATCAGAAAAAAGTAGACAAAATCAGACAAAAAAGTAGACTAAATCAAACAAAAGTTGACAAAAACAGACACAACAAAACTAGACAAAAGTAGACAAAACTAAACAAAATTACAAAAAATAGACAAAATCAGACAAAACTAAGTAGACTAAATCGGATAAAACTAGACAAAACTGAACAAATCTAGACAAAACTAAACAAACCTAGACAAAACAAAACTAGACAAAACTAAACAAAAGTAGACAAAATCAGACAAAACAAAACTAGACAAAATCTGACAAAACAAAACTAGACAAAAGTAGACAAAATCAGACAAACAAAACTAGACAAAAAAAACTAGACAAAAGTAGACAAAATCAGAAAAAACTAGACAAAAGTAGACAAAATCAGACAAAAAGAAATTAGACAAAACAAGACAAAATCGGACAAAACTAAACAAGTCTAGACAAAACTAAACAAAACTAGACAAAACTAAACAAATCTAGACAAAACTAAACAAACCGGGACAAAACAAAACTACACAAAACTAGACAAAATCAGAACAAAACTAGACAAAAGTAGACAAAATCAGACAAAAAGAATGATACAAAACTAGACAAAGTAGACAAAATCAGACAAAACTAAACAAAACGAGAACAAAACTAAAAAAAACGAAATTAGACAAAACTAGACAAACTAGTCAAAAGTAGACAAAATTAGACAAACAAAACTAGACAAAACAAAAGTAGACAAAATCGGACAAAAACTAGACCAAAACTAAACAAATTTAGACAAAACTAAACAAAAGGAGACAAAACTAAACAAAAATAGACAAAATCAGACAAAAAAAGTAGATAAAAGTAGAAAAAATCAGACAAAACAAAAAACTAGACAAAAGTAGACAAAATCTGAAAAAAGTAAATCAAAATTAGACAAAAGATTAAACTAAATCAAACAAAAGTTGACAAAAACAGACACAACAAAAACTAGACAAAAGTAGACAAAACAAAACTAGACAAAAAATAGACAAAATCAGACAAAACGAAATTAGACAAAACTAAATAAAAGTAGACAAAATCGGATAAAACTAGACAAAACTAAACAAATCAAGACAAAACTAAACAAACCTAGACAAAACAAAACTAGACAAAAGTAGACAAAATCAGACAAAACACATCTAGACAAATCAGACAAAACAAAAGTAGACAAAATCTGACAAAACAAACTAGACAAAAGTAGAAAAATCAAGACAAACAAACTAGACAAAAAAATAGACAAAATCTGACAAAACAAAAGTAGACAACATCAGACAAAACACATCTAGACAAAATCAGACAAAACAAAGGTAGACAAAATCTGACAAAACCAAAAACTAGACAAAAGTAGAAAAATCAGACAAACAAAACTAGACAAAAAATAGACAAAGTAGACCAAAATCACAAAAGTAGACAACATCAGACAAAAGTAGACAAAATCAGACAAAACTAAACAAACCTAGACAAAACAAAAAATAGACAAAATTAGACAAAACTAAACAAAACGAGACAAAACTAAACAAAACTAGACAAATTTAGACAAAACTAAACAAACCTAGACAAAACAAAACTAGACAAAACTAAACAAAATGAGACAAAACTAAACAAAGTAGACAAAATCAGACAAAAGTAGACAAAATCAGACAAAACAAAGTAGATAAAAGTAGACAAATCAGACAAAACAAAAAACTAGACAAAAGTAGACAAAATCAGAAAAAGTAGACAAATCAGACAAAAAAGTAGACTAAATCAAACAAAAGTTGACAAAAACAGACACAACAAAACTAGACAAAAGTAGACACAAACAAAACTAGACAAAATAGACAAAATCAGACAAAACTAAATTAGACAAAACTAAACAAATCTAGACAAAACTAAACAAATCTAGACAAAACTAAACAAACCTAGACAAAACAAAACTAGACAAAAATTAACAAAAGTAGACAAAATCAGACAAAACAAAACTACACAAAATCTGACAAAACAAAACTAGACCAAAGTAGACAAAATCAGACAAACAAAACTAGACAAAAACTAGACAAAAGCAGACAAAATCAGACAAATCTAGACAAAAGTAGACAAAGAGACTTCCGGTATGCCTCGTGGAGACTAGACGCAGGTGGAAGTCACTCCGTGAACATTCGTGTATTTTTCTATTAATCTCAGTTATCTTTGTCTTAAATCTATAAAGTAAGCAACGCTGCCTCATATCTATACGCAAATATGCCAAAACCGGGAAAATCAGGACGAAACCGTCGCTGAAATGTTGGCTGAAAGAGGAGGCGAGCAGGCCGCTAACGCTTCGCCGAGGGAGATGAGCTAACACCTGCTTCTCTGAAGGAGATAATTACGACTACCATTCGCACGGACGTGTCAACATTACGAACTGAATTCTTATCCGAGCTCCGTTCTGCCGTGTCCACTCTGCAATCAACCCTCTCACTACAAGCTCAGAAGATTGTGGACATTGAATCCGCACTTAATGACTTGGACGGCCGCTTGACAGCGATTGAGGCACTGTGCAACGCACTGAAAAAAAGAAAACGGCTCCCTTAAACTCAAAGTGGATGATTTAGAGAACCGCTCCCGGAGGCAAAATCTGAGGATCATTGGAATACCTGAGGGATTAGAGGGTCAAAGTCCGGTTACGTTCATGATATCACTTTTTATTGAACTTTTCGGAGACAGTGCCTTTGAGAGACCACTACAAATTGACCGCGCTCATCGCACCGGCCAAAAAACACACCCAAACGCATATCCTAGGCATATGCTCGTCCGTCTCCACCACTATCAAACCAAAGAACTCATTCTGAAACTAAGTCGTGAACGAGGCTCTTTGGAATTCAACGGTGCGACGATTCGCATTTTCCCGGACATGTCTGCTGAAGTGGCGAGGCAGCGAGCCGAGTTCAAAGATGTGAAAGCTTCATTTCGCAGCGCTGGCGTAACCTATGGCATGCTGCATCCTGCTAAACTGCGCGTCGATTACAAGGGGCAGCGGCATTTCTTCCAAACCCCACAGGCTGCGATGGAATTCTTCACTGCTAACATCAAGAATGCAGCGAATCAGGTTTGATCGACGTAACAGTTAAATGGTCCGAATCAAGAACTGAAGTAAAATTAAGAACTGAACTGACATCTTTGCAAAACGAGTATAGCCTCAAAATAAATAAAATATGCAATACCATAGCATATTTACCCAGTTTCTGTGCTTTTAAAAATACTTTACTTTTTATAGTCGTATGCGATTTTAAGTCCGATACATGTACGCGTTGTCTACTGTTTATTGAATCATTTCTATATACATATATCAGTTCACGGAGCGCTGCCGAAATGACAGCCAAAGTTGAAAGTTGAAACTGTTTACTGGTTTCTTATTCACCTGACTGTAATGTTCTTTTCAGTTAGGTTTGTTATAGATACTACATCCCGTGACAGTTCTGGTCACGTGGGGGGGACACGGGTTTTTTTTATGTTTTTTTGTTTGTTTTTTGGTTCCTTTAGATTTCGTTATGTCTGCTCATTTTGTTTATGCTCTCCACTCAAACACTCTTGACTATTTGAGAAATATCAAGCTATTGTTTAACATTAATGTCAAATGATGCCTACCAAGATAGACGGGGCAGGGTTAATATAATTAGTGGAACGTTAAAGGCTTAAATAATAAAGTGAAGAGTGTGAGGGTTTTTTCTAAACTAAACAATTAAAACCCAATATATGTTTTTTACAGGAAACCCACCTTAAAATCTCGTGCCAAAAAGCCCTGCAGAGGTCATGGGTGGGACAGGTTTTCCATTCAGGCTTTAATAATAAAGCAAGAGGCACTGCCATTTTAATTAATAAGAATACACAGTTCAAACCTTCCAATATTATTCAGATCCAACGGCAGATACGTGATAGTGCCAGGCATCCTCTATAATAGTCAAGTTACTTTAGTAAGCGTTTACGCACCTAATTGGGATAACCCAGATTTCTTTACTACACTCTTCTCTAAACTCCCGGACCTGAATCTTTATCAACTGATTATGGGAGGTGACTTTAATTGCATTCTAAACACAGTTCTTGATAGATCATCCCCCAATCAACCCTTCAATCTCAGTCTTCTAAAACAATTAATTCTTTTTTAGAATTGTGTGGAATAACTGATATTTGGCGCTTCCTAAATCCTACTTCTAAAGTTTTTTCCTTTTTTTCTCCTGTGCACCATACTTATACACGTATTGATTATTTTTTCATTGACAGTAAACTTATTTCTCGAGTGAACTCCTCCTCATATGACACTATAACTGTTTCAGATCATGCTCCAGTAATTCTTGAACTGGTCCTTCCTGGAAGCTATTCATTTTGTACTTGGAGAATGAATACTTTACTTTTATCTAGAGCCATTTTGTTGAGTTTCTTTCAGAAAAGATCTCTACATTTCTTGAAATCAATTCAATGGATGGGATTTCTTCATCTTTACTTTGGGAAACACTTAAAGCATATTTACGTGGAGAAATAATATCTCACTCAGCTTATATAAAAAGGAGTGTAATAAGAAACTTTTTAAACTTTCTGATGAAATTGGTAAATTGGACCAAATTTATGCACAACACCCAAGCACATCACTATTCAATGAAAGAATCTTTTTACAATCTGAATATAACCAACTTTCTACTGCCCAAGCTGAGCAGCTTTTGCTCAAATCACGACACCTTTTTTATGAGTTTGGTGATAAACCAGGTAAAACACTTGCACTGCAACTCAGGCTTAAAACAGCAAAAACTTTATCACCCAAATTCAAACCCAAGAAGGCAATATTGTTTCAGACCCTCAAGAAATTAATAATACATTTAAATCTTTTTACTCTTCATTGTACCAGTCAGACTCCCTTAAAGACCCTAACATTATTAGTAGATTCTTTGACAATCTTAATATTCCTCAAATAAGTAGTGAATTAAAAGCAAAAATGGATGAACCTATCAGCTTAGATGAAATTTCAAAATCTATTGCACAAATGCAAAGCGGAAAATCTCCGGGGCCTGACGGATTCCCACAGAGTTTTTTAAAAAATTTTCCGCTCAGATTTCACCTTTGCTTCTCTCTGTTTTTTGAAGACTCTTTAAATAATGGTAATCTCCCTTCTTCTTTGCGCCAGGCATCAATCTCTCTTCTTTTAAAACCTGATAAAAATCCATTGGAGTGTGGGTCCTACCGTTCCTATCTCTCTTCTTAATGTAGATGTAAAAATCTTGGCTAAGATTCTTGCTCTTAGATTAGAAACTGTTATCCAAGATATCATACACCCTGACCAAACCGGCTTTATTAAGAACAGGCAGGCCTTTTTTAACCTGAGGAGGTTGATGAACATAATTTACACCTCATCTGACTCCTCTGTACCTGAGGCCTTAGTCTTACTCAATGCGGAGAAAGCTTTCGACCGCGTCGAGTGGGACTATCTATTCTACACATTAAAAAAATTTGGGTTTGGTGACAAATTTGTTTCTTGGGTAAGACTCCTATACTCTTCTCCCTTGGCGTCTGTGAAAACAAACAGCAATAGTTCTGATTATTTTCCTCTTCACCGTGGCACCAGACAAGGTTGCCCACTTTCCCCCTATTTTATTTGCTTTAGCTATAGAGCCTCTCGCAATTTGCTTTCGCAATAATCCTGAGATTGCTGGTATTTTCAGGGCCGGAAAAGAACAGAAAATTTCTCTTTATGCTGATGATGTGGTATTGTATATTTCAGACCCAGAAACTCGTCTCCCGTATGTTCTGGAACTTTTGAGACAGTTCAGCGACGTCTCTGGTTATAAGTTAAATCTTCATAAGAGTGAGTTTTTTCTTTTAAATCCTGCTACAAGATCCTTTCCAGTGTCAATATTGCCATTTAAAGTAACTTCAGAAAATTTTAGATATTTGGGAATAACAATAACACGAAAATATACTGATCTTTTTAAACATAATTTTGTTGTAATATTAGAGAAAACAAAACAAGATCTAGCTAAATGGAAAATTCTCCCACTTTCTCTTGTAGGCAGAATAAACACAATAAAATGAATATTCTCCCTAAATTTCTTTTCCTCTTTCAAAGTATTCCAATTTTCATACGAAAGTCATTTTTTAAGTCCTTGGATCAAGTAATTTCGGATTTTATTTGGAACGGTGGCCCAATAAGAATACAGAAATCATTTCTTCAACAACCCAAAAAGTTAGGTGGTTTTGCACTTCCTTATTTCTTAGTCTACTATTGGGCGACTAACATCCACAGTATTTTATATTGGAGCCAGTCACACTACGGACTCTGCCACTGGGTCCCAGCATGGGTTGAAATGGAATGCGATTCTTGCACCCGAGTGTCTTTGCATGCGTTACTATGTCTTCATTACCATTAAAGACTTCAAACTATTCCTCTAACCTATAGTACTTAATAGTCTTCGAATTTGGTCACAATTTAGAAAACATTTTGGCTTTCAAACAATGTCTAGTTTGTCTCCCATATATAAAAACCCTTCTTTCCTGCCCTCTATCTCAGACCAATCTTTTGTATCATGGTTTAGAAAAGGCATTGTAAGCATTAATGACCTTTTTTGTGATGATACATTTGTTACATTTTCTTATTTTCAGAAAAATTTAACCTTCCCAAAACTCATTTTTTTTTCGATATCTTCAGACACGGTGAATTTATACGAAATACTTTTTCCCATTTTCCCCTTGCACCTCCCAAACAAGAAATCGATCAGGTTTTAGATACAAAAATTTGTAAAGGTGCAGTCTCTAAAATTTATAAAACAATTTTTTCATTTATTAGACAGTTAGATTCCTCATCCTTTTTAAAAATAAAGCAGAGCTGGGAATCAGATCTTAATCATGTTTTCACAGACGAGGAATGGTCCAAGGCTCTGTCTCGTGTACAAACCTCTTCTATTTGTGCTCGTCATTCCCTTATACAATTCAAATTATTGCATAGAGTATATTGGACCTAAGGCAAAAATATCTAAAATCAACCCTGGTTTTGATCCAATTTGTGATCGGTGTCGACAAGCTCCAGCCACTCTTCTTCATACTTTCTGGCTTTGTCCAGCGCTAAGCACTTTTTGGGCATCAATTTTTAAATCAATTTCTGAATGCTTTCTTTTAGATATTGAGCCATGCCCCCTAGTAGCATTATTTGGACTTAACCCTACAAATGTTTCTTTGTCATCTACACAATCAAATGCACTTGCTTTTTGTTTAATAATTGCTAAAAGGCTTATAACACTAAACTGGAAAAATCCTTCCCCACCCAGTTACATACATTGGATGCATGATCTGATGCAGTCTATGCAAATAGAAAAGATTAGATATACAGTTTGCGGTGATACTGAAAAATTTGACACTATCTGGCAACCATTCCTCTTACACTTTAAAAATAAAAATAATAAATAAATAAACATGTATATATGTATGTGTATTTGTATGCAAGTATATAGCTGACTTATCTTCCCTACCCCTGGTTTGGTTATGAGTGGAGAGTGTGTTTTTTTTTTTTTTTTTTTTTTTTTTTTTTTCTTTCTTTTTTTTTTTTTTTTTTTTTTTTTTTTTTATATATATATTTTATATTATTTTATTTTCTACTGCTGTACCCTTTGAGTATTTGTATTTATATATTCTTGGCACTGTTGTTGTTGTTGTTTTTTTGTTTTGTTTTTTTTCCTTAATGCATGAATATGTAACTATATCTTATTCAGAGAGAAAGAAAAAGTGAGCAAAATTGTATTTTACCTCCACATTGGATCAGTTGATGTCTACTGATTCTGTGTATCTGATGCTGTGGCTCTCTGACTAACATATTTTAATAAAAACAGAGTTAAACTAAAAGTAGACAAAATCAGACAAAAAGAAATTAGACAAAACAAGACAAAATCGGACAAACTAAACAAATCTAGACAAAACTAAACAAAACTAGACAAAACTAAACAAATCTAGACAAAACTAAACAAAATGAGAAAAAACTAAACAAAAATAGACAAAATCTGAAAAAAACAAAAGTTGATAAAAGTAGAAAAAATCAGACAAACAAAAAAACTAGACAAAAATAGACAAAATCTGAAAAAAGTAGACAAAATTAGACAAAAGATTAAACTAAATCAAACAAAAGTTGACAAAAACAGACACAACAAAACTAGACAAAAGTAGACAAAACAAAACTAGACAAAAATAGACAAAATCAGACAAAACGAAATTAGACAAAACTAACAAAAGTAGACAAAATCGGATAAAACTTGACAAAACGAAATAAAACTAGACAAAACTAAACAAATCAAGACAAAACTAAACAAACCTAGACAAAACAAAACTAGACAAAAGTAGACAAAATCAGACAAAACACATCTAGACAAAATCAGACAAAACAAAAGTAGACAAAATCTGACAAAACAAACTAGACAAAAGTAGAAAATCAGACAAACAAACTAGACAAAAAAATAGACAAAATCTGACAAAACAAAAGTAGACAACATCAGACAAAACACATCTAGACAAAATCAGACAAAACAAAAGTAGACAAAATCTGACAAAACAAAACTAGACAAAAGTAGAAAAATCAGACAAACAAAACTAGAAAAAAGTAGACAAAAGTAGACAAAATCTGACAAAACAAAACTACACAAAAGTAGACAAAATCAGACAAACAAAACTAGACAAAAGTAGACAAAATCAGACAAAACTAAACAAACCTAGACAAAACAAAAATAGACAAAATTAGACAAAACTAAACAAAACGAGACAAAACTAACAAAACTAGACAAATTTAGACAAAACTAAACAAACCTAGACAAAACAAAAGTAGACAAAACTAAACAAAATGAGACAAAACTAAACAAAAATAGACAAAATCAGACAAAACTAAACAAAATGAAAACAAAACTAAACAAAAATAGACAAAATCAGACAAAAAAACTAGACAAAATCAGACAAAAGTAGACCAAAATCAGACAACAAAGTAGATAAAAGTAGACAAAATCAGACAAAACAAAAAACTAGACAAAGTAGACAAAATCAGAAAAAGTAGACAAAATCAGACAAAAAGAAGACTAAATCAAACAAAAGTTGACAAAAACAGACAAAACAAAACTAGACAAAATGAGACAAAACAAAAATAGACAAAATCAGACAAAACGAAATTAGACAAACTAAACAAAACTAGACAAAAGTAGACAAAATCGAATAAAACTAGACAAAACTAAACAAAACTAGACAAAACTAAACAAACCTAGACAAAACAAAACTAGACAAAAATTAACAAAAGTAGACAAAATCAGACAAAACACATCTAGAAAAATCAGACAAAACAAAGTAGACCAAAATCTGAACAAAACAAAACTATACAAAAGTAGAAAATCAGACAACAAAACTAGACCAAAAGTAGACAAAATCGGACCAAAACTAGACAAAACTAAACAAATTTAGACAAAACTAAACAAAAGGAGACAAAACTAAACAAAAATAGACAAATCAGACAAAAAAGTAGATAAAAGTAGAAAAAAATCAGAAAAAACAAAAAACTAGACAAAAGTAGACAAAATCTGAAAAAAGTAGACAAAATTAGACAAAAGATTAAACTAAATCAAACAAAAGTTGACAAAAACAGACACAACAAAAGTAGACAAAAGTAGACAAAACAAAACTAGACAAAAATAGACAAAATCAGACAAACAAAACTAGACAAAACTAAACAAAAGTAGACAAAATCTGACAAAACAAACTAGACAAAAGTAGAAAAATCAGACAAACAAAACTAGACAAAAAAATAGACAAAATCTGACAAAACAAAAGTAGACAACATCAGACAAACACATCTAGACAAAATCAGACAAAACAAAAGTAGACAAAATCTGACAAAACAAAACTAGACAAAAGTAGAAAAATCAGACAAACAAAACTAGACAAAAAATAGACAAAAGTAGACAAAATCTGACAAAACAAAACTACACAAAAGTAGACAAAATCAGACAAAACTAGACAAAAGTAGACAAATCAGACAAAACTAAACAAACCTAGACAAAACAAAAAAAGACAAAATTAGACAAAACTAAACAAACGAGACAAAACTAAACAAAACTAGACAAATTTAGACAAAACTAAACAAACCTAGACAAAACAAAAGTAGACAAAACTAAAACAAAATGAGACAAAACTAAACAAAAATAGACAAAATCAGACAAAACTAAACAAAATGAGACAAAACTAAACAAAAATAGACAAAATCAGACAAAAAACTAGACAAAATCAGACAAAAGTAGACAAAATCAGACAAAACAAAAGTAGATAAAAGTAGACAAAATCAGACAAAACAAAAAACTAGACAAAAGTAGACAAAATCAGAAAAAAGTAGACAAAATCAGACAAAAAAGTAGACTAAATCAACAAAAGTTGACAAAAACAGACACAACAAAACTAGACAAAAGTAGACAAAACAAAACTAGACAAAAATAGACAAGATCAGACAAAACGAAATTAGACAAACTAAACAAAAGTAGACAAAATCGGATAAAACTAGACAAAACTAAACAAATCTAGACAAAACTAAACAAACCTAGACAAAACAAAACTAGACAAAAATTAACAAAAGTAGACAAAATCAGACAAACAAAACTAGACAAAACTAAACAAAAGTAGACAAAATCAGACAAAACACATCTAGAAAAAATCAGACAAAACAAAAGTAGACAAAATCTGACAAAACAAAACTAGACAAAAGTAGACAAAATCAGACAAACAAAACTAGACAAAAGTAGACAAAATCAGACAAAACAAAACTAGACAAAAGTAGACAAAATCAGACAAACAAAACTAGACAAAAGTAGACAAAATCAGACAAAACTAGACAAAGTAGACAAAATCAGACAAAACTAAACAAACCTAGACAAAACAAAAATAGACAAAATTAGACAAAACTAAACAAAACGAGACAAAACTAAACAAAACTAGACAAATTTAGACAAAACTAAACAAACCTAGACAAAACAAAAGTAGACAAAACTAAACAAAATGAGACAAAACTAAACAAAAATAGACAAAATCAGACAAAACTAAACAAAATGAGACAAAACTAAACAAAATTAGACAAAATCAGACAAAAAAACTAGACAAAATCAGACAAAAGTAGACAAAATCAGACAAAACAAAAGTAGATAAAAGTAGACAAAATCAGACAAAACAAAAAACTAGACAAAAGTAGACAAAATCAGAAAAAAGTAGACAAAATCAGACAAAAAAGTAGACTAAATCAAACGAAATTAAACAAAACTAAACAAAAGTAGACAAAATCTGATAAAACTAGACAAAACTAAACAAATCTAGACAAAACTAAACAAACCTAGACAAAACAAAACTAGACAAAAATTAACAAAAGTAGACAAAATCAGACAAAACAAAACTACACAAAATCTGACAAAACAAAACTAGACAAAAGTAGACAAAATCAGACAAACAAAACTAGACAAAAAAAAAACTAGACAAAAGTAGACAAAATCAGACAAAACTAGACAAAAGTAGACAAAATCAGACAAAAAGAAATTAGACCAAACAAGACAAAATCGGACAAAACTAAACAAGTCTAGACAAAACTAAACAAAACTAGACAAAACTAAACAAATCTAGACAAAAACTAAACAAACCGGGACAAAACAAAACTACACAAAACTAGACAAAATCAGACAAAACTAGACAAAAGTAGACAAAATCAGACAAAAAGAAATGATACAAAACTAGACAAAAGTAGACAAAATCAGACAAAACTAAACAAAACGAGACAAACTAAAAAACGAAATTAGACAAAACTAGACAAAACTAGTCAAAAGTAGACAAAATTAGACAAACAAAACTAGACAAAACAAAAGTAGACAAAATCGGACAAAACTAGACAAAACTAAACAAATTTAGACAAAACTAAACAAAGGAGACCAAAACTAAACAAAAATAGACAAAACTAAACAAAATGAGAAAAAACTAAACAAAAATAGACAAAATCAGACAAAAAAAGTAGATAAAAGTAGAAAAAATCAGACAAAACAAAAAACTAGACAAAGTAGACAAAATCTGAAAAAAGTAGTCAAAATTAGACAAAAGATTAAACTAAATCAAACAAAAGTTGACAAAAACAGACACAACAAAACTAGACAAAAGTAGACAAAACAAAACTAGACAAAAATAGACAAAATCAGACAAAACGAAATTAGACAAAACTAAATAAAAGTAGACAAAATCGGATAAAACTAGACAAAACTAAACAAATCAAGACAAAACTAAACAAACCTAGACAAAACAAAACTAGACAAAAGTAGACAAAATCAGACAAAACACATCTAGACAAAATCAGACAAAACAAAAGTAGAAAAATCTGACAAAACAAACTAGACAAAAGTAGAAAAATCAGACAAACAAAACTAGACAAAAAAAATAGACAAAATCTGACAAAACAAAAGTAGACAACATCAGACAAAACACATCTAGACAAAATCAGACAAAACAAAGGTAGACAAAATCTGACAAAACAAAACTAGACAAAAGTAGAAAAATCAGACAAACAAAACTAGACAAAAAAATAGACAAAAGTAGACAAAATCTGACAAAACAAAACTACACAAAAGTAGACAAAATCAGACAAAAGTAGACAAAATCAGACAAAACTAAACAAACCTAGACAAAACAAAAATAGACAAAATTAGACAAAACTAAACAAAACGAGACAAAACTAAACAAAACTAGACAAATTTAGACAAAACTAAACAAACCTAGACAAAACAAAAGTAGACAAAACTAAACAAAATGAGACAAAACTAAACAAAAATAGACAAAATCAGACAAAACTAAACAAAATGAGACAAAACTAAACAAAAATAGACAAACTCAGACAAAAAACTAGACAAAATCAGACAAAAGTAGACAAAATCAGACAAAACAAAAGTAGATAAAAGTAGACAAAACAAAACTAGACAAAAGTAGACAAAATCAGAAAAAAGTAGACAAAATCAGACAAAAAAGTAGACTAAATCAAACAAAAGTTGACAAAAACAGACACAACAAAACTAGACAAAAGTAGACAAAACAAAACTAGACAAAAATAGACAAAATCAGACAAAACGAAATTAGACAAAACTAAACAAAACTAAACAAAAGTAGACAAAATCGGATAAAACTAGACAAAACTAAACAAATTTAGACAAAACTAAACAAACCTAGACAAAACAAAACTAGACAAAAATTAACAAAAGTAGACAAAATCAGACAAAACAAAACTACACAAAATCTGACAAAACAAAACTAGACAAAAGTAGACAAAATCAGACATACAAAACTAGACAAAAAAAGTAGACAAAAGTAGACAAAATCAGACAAAACTAGACAAAAGTAGACAAAATCAGACAAAAAGAAATGATACAAAACTAGACAAAATCAGACAAAACTAAACAAACCTAGACAAAACAAAACTAAACAAAAATAAACAAAATCAGACAAAACTAAACAAAACGAGACAAAACTAAAAAAACGAAATTTGACAAAACTAAACAAAACTAGACAAAAGTAGACAAAATCGGATATAAAACTTGACAAAACGAAATAAATCTAGACAAAACTAAACAAACCTAGACAAAACAAAACTAGACAAAACTAGTCAAAAGTAGACAAAATTAGACAAACAAAACTAGACAAAACAAAAGTAGACAAAATCGGACAAAACTAGACAAAACTAAACAAATTTAGACAAAACTAAACAAAAGGAGACAAAACTAAACAAAAAGAGAAAAAACTAAACAAAATAGACAAAATCAGACAAAAAAAGTAGATAAAAGTAGAAAAAATCTGACAAAACAAAAAACTAGACAAAAGTAGACCAAAATCTGAAAAAAGTAGACAAAATTAGACAAAAGATTAAACTAAATCAAACAAAAGTTGACAAAAACAGACACAACAAAACTAGACAAAAGTAGACAAAACAAAACTAGACAAAAATAGACAAAATCAGACAAAACGAAATTAGACAAAACTAAACAAAAGTAGACAAAATCGGATAAAACTAGACAAAACTAAACAAATCAAGACAAAACTAAACAAACCTAGACAAAACAAAACTAGACAAAAGTAGACAAAATCAGACAAAACACATCTAGACAAAATCAGACAAAACAAAAGTAGACAAAATCTGACAAAACAAACTAGACAAAAGTAGAAAAATCAGACAAACAAAACTAGACAAAAAAATAGACAAAAATAGACAAAATCTGACTAAACAAAAGTAGACAACATCAGACAAAACACATCTAGAAAAAATCAGACAAAACAAAAGTAGAAAAATCAGACAAACAAAACTAGACAAAAGTAGACAAAATCGGACAAAACTAGACAAAACTAAACAAATTTAGACAAAACTAAACAAAAGGAGACAAAACTAAACAAAAATAGACAAAATCAGACAAAAAAAGTAGATAAAAGTAGAAAAAATCAGACAAAACAAAAAACTAGACAAAAGTAGACAAAATCTGAAAAAAGTAGACAAAATTAGACAAAAGATTAAACTAAATCAAACAAAAGTTGACAAAAACAGACACAACAAAACTAGACAAAAGTAGACAAAACAAAACTAGACAAAAATAGACAAAATCAGACAAAACGAAATTAGACAAAACTAAATAAAAGTAGACAAAATCGGATAAAACTAGACAAAACTAAACAAATCAAGACAAAACTAAACAAACCTAGACAAAACAAAACTAGACAAAAGTAGACAAAATCAGACAAAACACATCTAGACAAAATCAGACAAAACAAAAGTAGACAAAATCTGACAAAACAAACTAGACAAAAGTAGAAAAATCAGACAAACAAAACTAGACAAAAAAAATAGACAAAATCTGACAAAACAAAAGTAGACAACATCAGACAAAACACATCTAGACAAAATCAGACAAAACAAAAGTAGACAAAATCTGACAAAACAAAACTAGACAAAAGTAGAAAAATCAGACAAACAAAACTAGACAAAAAAATAGACAAAAGTAGACAAAATCTGACAAAACAAAACTACACAAAAGTAGACAAAATCAGACAAAACTAGACAAAAGTAGACAAAATCAGACAAAACTAAACAAACCTAGACAAAACAAAAATAGACAAAATTAGACAAAACTGACAAAACGAGACAAAACTAAACAAAACTAGACAAATTTAGACAAAACTAAACAAACCTAGACAAAACAAAAGTAGACAAAACTAAACAAAATGAGACAAAACTAAACAAAAATAGACAAAATCAGACAAAACTAAACAAAATGAGACAAAACTAAACAAAACTAAACAAAATCAGACAAAAAAACTAGACAAAATCAGACAAAAGTAGACAAAATCAGACAAAACAAAAGTAGATAAAAGTAGACAAAATCAGACAAAACAAAAAACTAGACAAAACTAAACAAATCAGAAAAAAGTAGACAAAATCAGACAAAAAAGTAGACTAAATCAAACAAAAGTTGACAAAAACAGACACAACAAAACTAGACAAAAGTAGACAAAACAAAACTAGACAAAAATAGACAAAATCAGACAAAACGAAATTAGACAAAACTAAACAAAAGTAGACAAAATCGGATAAAACTAGACAAAACTAAACAAATCTAGAAAAAACTAAACAAACCTAGACAAAACAAAACTAGACAAAAATTAACAAAAGTAGACAAAATCAGACAAAACAAAACTACACAAAATCTGACAAAACAAAACTAGACAAAAGTAGACAAAATAAGACAAACAAAACTAGACAAAAAAAAACTAGACAAAGTAGACAAAATCAGACAAAACTAGACAAAAGTAGACAAAATCAGACAAAAAGTAATTAGACAAAACAAGACAAAATCGGACAAAACTAAACAAGTCTAGACAAAACTAAACAAAACTAGACAAAACTAAACAAATCTAGACAAAACTAAACAAACCGGGACAAAACAAAACTACACAAAACTAGACAAAATCAGACAAAACTAGACAAAAGTAGACAAAATCAGACAAAAGAAATGATACAGAACTAGACAAAAGTAGACAAAATCAGACAAAACTAAACAAAACGAGACAAAACTAAAAAAACGAAATTAGACAAAACTAGACAAAACTAGTCAAAAGTAGACAAAATTAGACAAACAAAACTAGACAAAACAAAAGTAGACAAAATCGGACACAAACTAGACAAAACTAAAACAAATTTAGACAAAACTAAACAAAAGGAGACAAAACTAAACAAAAATAGACAAAATCAGACAAAAAAGTAGATAAAGTAGAAAAAATCAGACAAAACAAAAAACTAGACAAAAGTAGACAAAATCTGAAAAAAGTAGTCAAAATTAGACAAAAGATTAAACTAAATCAAACAAAAGTTGACAAAAACAGACACAACAAAACTAGACAAAAGTAGACAAAACAAAACTAGACAAAATAGACAAAATCAGACAAAACGAAATTAGACAAAACTAAATAAAAGTAGACAAAATCGGATAAAACTAGACAAAACTAAACAAATCAAGACAAAACTAAACAAACCTAGACAAAACAAAACTAGACAAAAGTAGACAAAATCAGACAAAACACATCTAGACAAAATCAGACAAAACAAAAGTAGACAAAATCTGACAAAACAAACTAGACAAAAGTAGAAAAATCAGACAAACAAAACTAGACAAAAAAAAAAATAGACAAAATCTGACAAAACAAAAGTAGACAACATCAGACAAAACACATCTAGACAAAATCAGACAAAACAAAGGTAGACAAAATCTGACAAAACAAAACTAGACAAAAGTAGAAAAATCAGACAAACAAAACTAGACAAAAAATAGACAAAAGTAGACAAAATCACAAAAGTAGACAAAATCAGACAAAAGTAGACAAAATCAGACAAAACTAAACAAACCTAGACAAAACAAAAATAGACAAAATTAGACAAAACTAAACAAAACGAGACAAAACTAAACAAAACTAGACAAATTTAGACAAAACTAAACAAACCTTGACAAAACAAAAGTAGACAAAACTAAACAAAATGAGACAAAACTAAACAAAAATAGACAAAATCAGACAAAACTAAACAAAATGAGACAAAACTAAACAAAAATAGACAAAATCAGACAAAAAAACTAGACAAAATCAGACAAAAGTAGACAAAATCAGACAAAACAAAAGTAGATAAAAGTAGACAAAATCAGACAAAACAAAAAACTAGACAAAAGTAGACAAAATCAGAAAAAAGTAGACAAAATCAGACAAAAAAGTAGACTAAATCAAACAAAAGTTGACAAAAACAGACACAACAAAACTAGACAAAAGTAGACAAAACAAAACTAGACAAAAATAGACAAAATCAGACAAAACTAAATTAGACAAAACTAAACAAAAGTAGACAAAATCGGATAAAACTAGACAAAACTAAACAAATCTAGACAAAACTAAACAAACCTAGACAAAACAAAACTAGACAAAAATTAACAAAAGTAGACAAAATCAGACAAAACAAAACTACACAAAATCTGACAAAACAAAACTAGACAAAAGTAGACAAAATCAGACAAACAAAACTAGACAAAAAAAACTAGACAAAAGTAGACAAAATCAGAAAAAACTAGACAAAAGTAGACAAAATCAGACAAAAAGAAATTAGACAAAACAAGACAAAATCGGACAAAACTAAACAAGTCTAGACAAAACTAAACAAAACTAGACAAAACTAAACAAATCTAGACAAAACTAAACAAACCGGGACAAAACAAAACTACACAAAACTAGACAAAATCAGACAAAACTAGACAAAAGTAGACAAAATCAGACAAAAAGAAATGATACAAAACTAGACAAAAGTAGACAAAATCAGACAAAACTAAACAAAACGAGACAAAACTAAAAAAACGAAATTAGACAAAACTAGACAAAACTAGTCAAAAGTAGACAAAATTAGACAAACAAAACTAGACAAAACAAAAGTAGACAAAATCGGACAAAACTAGACAAAACTAAACAAATTTAGACAAAACTAAACAAAAGGAGACAAAACTAAACAAAAATAGACAAAATCAGACAAAAAAAGTAGATAAAAGTAGAAAAAATCAGACAAAACAAAAAACTAGACAAAAGTAGACAAAATCTGAAAAAAGTAATCAAAATTAGACAAAAGATTAAACTAAATCAAACAAAAGTTGACAAAAACAGACACAACAAAACTAGACAAAAGTAGACAAAACAAAACTAGACAAAATAGACAAAATCAGACAAAACGAAATTAGACAAAACTAAATAAAAGTAGACAAAATCGGATAAAACTAGACAAAACTAAACAAATCAAGACAAAACTAAACAAACCTAGACAAAACAAAACTAGACAAAAGTAGACAAAATCAGACAAAACACATCTAGACAAAATCAGACAAAACAAAAGTAGACAAAATCTGACAAAACAAACTAGACAAAAGTAGAAAAATCAGACAAACAAAACTAGACAAAAAAATAGACAAAATCTGACAAAACAAAAGTAGACAACATCAGACAAAACACATCTAGACAAAATCAGACAAAACAAAGGTAGACAAAATCTGACAAAACAAAACTAGACAAAAGTAGAAAAATCAGACAAACAAAACTAGACAAAAAATAGACAAAAGTAGACAAAATCACAAAGTAGACAACATCAGACAAAAGTAGACAAAATCAGACAAAACTAAACAAACCTAGACAAAACAAAAATAGACAAAATTAGACAAAACTAAACAAAACGAGACAAAACTAAACAAAACTAGACAAATTTAGACAAAACTAAACAAACCTAGACAAAACAAAAGTAGACAAAACTAAACAAAATGAGACAAAACTAAACAAAACTAGACAAAATCAGACAAAAGTAGACAAAATCAGACAAAACAAAAGTAGATAAAAGTAGACAAAATCAGACAAAACAAAAAACTAGACAAAAGTAGACAAAATCAGAAAAAAGTAGACAAAATCAGACAAAAAAGTAGACTAAATCAAACAAAAGTTGACAAAAACAGACACAACAAAACTAGACAAAAGTAGACAAAACAAAACTAGACAAAAATAGACAAAATCAGACAAAACTAAATTAGACAAAACTAAACAAAAGTAGACAAAATCGGATAAAACTAGACAAAACTAAACAAATCTAGACAAAACTAAACAAACCTAGACAAAACAAAACTAGACAAAAATTAACAAAAGTAGACAAAATCAGACAAAACAAAACTACACAAAATCTGACAAAACAAAACTAGACAAAAGTAGACAAAATCAGACAAACAAAACTAGACAAAAAACTAGACAAAAGCAGACAAAATCAGACAAATCTAGACAAAAGTAGACAAAGAGACTTCCGGTATGCCTCGTGGAGACTAGACGCAGGTGGAAGTCACTCCGTGAACATTCGTGTATTTTTTCTATTAATCTCAGTTATCTTTGTCTTAAATCTATAAAGTAAGCAACGCTGCATCATATCTATACGCAAATATGCCAAAACCGGGAAAATCAGGACGAAACGTCGCTGAAATGTTGGCTGAAAGAGGAGGCGAGCAGGCCGCTAACGCTTCGCCGAGGGAGGATGAGCTAACACCTGCTTCTCTGAAGGAGATAATTACGACTACCATTCGCACGGAAGTGTCAACATTACGAACTGAATTCTTATCCGAGCTCCGTTCTGCCGTGTCCACTCTGCAATCAACCCTCTCACTACAAGCTCAGAAGATTGTGGACATTGAATCCGCACTTAATGACTTGGACGGCCGCTTGACAGCGATTGAGGCACTGTGCAACGCACTGAAAAAAGAAAACGGCTCCCTTAAACTCAAAGTGGATGATTTAGAGAACCGCTCCCGGAGGCAAAATCTGAGGATCATTGGAATACCTGAGGGATTAGAGGGTCAAAGTCCGGTTACGTTCATGATATCACTTTTTATTGAACTTTTCGGAGACAGTGCCTTTGAGAGACCACTACAAATTGACCGCGCTCATCGCACCGGCCAAAAAACACACCCAAACGCATATCCTAGGCATATGCTCGTCCGTCTCCACCACTATCAAACCAAAGAACTCATTCTGAAACTAAGTCGTGAACGAGGCTCTTTGGAATTCAACGGTGCGACGATTCGCATTTTCCCGGACATGTCTGCTGAAGTGGCGAGGCAGCGAGCCGAGTTCAAAGATGTGAAAGCTTCATTTCGCAGCGCTGGCGTAACCTATGGCATGCTGCATCCTGCTAAACTGCGCGTCGATTACAAGGGGCAGCGGCATTTCTTCCAAACCCCACAGGCTGCGATGGAATTCTTCACTGCTAACATCAAGAATGCAGCGAATCAGGTTTGATCGACGTAACAGTTAAATGGTCCGAATCAAGAACTGAAGTAAAATTAAGAACTGAACTGACATCTTTGCAAAACGAGTATAGCCTCAAAATAAATAAAATATGCAATACCATAGCATATTTACCCAGTTTCTGTGCTTTAAAAATACTTTACTTTTTATAGTCGTATGCGATTTTAAGTCCGATACATGTACGCGTTGTCTACTGTTTATTGAATCATTTCTATATACATATATCAGTTCACGGAGCGCTGCCGAAATGACAGCCAAAGTTGAAAGTTGAAACTGTTTACTGGTTTCTTATTCACCTGACTGTAATGTTCTTTTCAGTTAGGTTTGTTATAGATACTACATCCCGTGACAGTTCTGGTCACGTGGGGGGGACACGGGTTTTTTTTATGTTTTTTTGTTTGTTTTTGGTTCCTTTAGATTTCGTTATGTCTGCTCATTTTGTTTATGCTCTCCACTCAAACACTCTTGACTATTTGAGAAATATCAAGCTATTGTTTAACATTAATGTCAAATGATGCCTACCAAGATAGACGGGGCAGGGTTAATATAATTAGTTGGAACGTTAAAGGCTTAAATAATAAAGTGAAGAGTGTGAGGGTTTTTTCTAAACTAAACAAATTAAAACCCAATATATGTTTTTTACAGGAAACCCACCTTAAAATCTCGTGCCAAAAAAGCCTGCAGAGGTCATGGGTGGGACAGGTTTTCCATTCAGGCTTTAATAATAAAGCAAGAGGCACTGCCATTTTAATTAATAAGAATACACAGTTCAAACCTTCCAATATTATTTCAGATCCCAACGGCAGATACGTGATAGTGCCAGGCATCCTCTATAATAGTCAAGTTACTTTAGTAAGCGTTTACGCACCTAATTGGGATAACCCAGATTTCTTTACTACACTCTTCTCTAAACTCCCGGACCTGAATCTTTATCAACTGATTATGGGAGGTGACTTTAATTGCATTCTAAACACAGTTCTTGATAGATCATCCCCCAAATCAACCCTTCAATCTCAGTCTTCTAAAACAATTAATTCTTTTTTAGAATTGTGTGGAATAACTGATATTTGGCGCTTCCTAAATCCTACTTCTAAAGTTTTTTCCTTTTTTTCTCCTGTGCACCATACTTATACACGTATTGATTATTTTTTCATTGACAGTAAACTTATTTCTCGAGTGAACTCCTCCTCATATGACACTATAACTGTTTCAGATCATGCTCCAGTAATTCTTGAACTGGTCCTTCCTGGAAGCTATTCATTTTGTACTTGGAGAATGAATACTTTACTTTTATCTAAGAGCCATTTTGTTGAGTTTCTTTCAGAAAAGATCTCTACATTTCTTGAAATCAATTCAATGGATGGGATTTCTTCATCTTTACTTTGGGAAACACTTAAAGCATATTTACGTGGAGAAATAATATCTCACTCAGCTTATATAAAAAAGGAGTGTAATAAGAAACTTTTTAAACTTTCTGATGAAATTGGTAAATTGGACCAAATTTATGCACAACACCCAAGCACATCACTATTCAATGAAAGAATCTTTTTACAATCTGAATATAACCAACTTTCTACTGCCCAAGCTGAGCAGCTTTTGCTCAAATCACGACACCTTTTTTATGAGTTTGGTGATAAACCAGGTAAAACACTTGCACTGCAACTCAGGCTTAAAACAGCAAAAAACTTTATCACCCAAATTCAAACCCAAGAAGGCAATATTGTTTCAGACCCTCAAGAAATTAATAATACATTTAAATCTTTTTACTCTTCATTGTACCAGTCAGACTCCCTTAAAGACCCTAACATTATTAGTAGATTCTTTGACAATCTTAATATTCCTCAAATAAGTAGTGAATTAAAAGCAAAAATGGATGAACCTATCAGCTTAGATGAAATTTCAAAATCTATTGCACAAATGCAAAGCGGAAAATCTCCGGGGCCTGACGGATTTCCCACAGAGTTTTTTAAAAAATTTTCCGCTCAGATTTCACCTTTGCTTCTCTCTGTTTTTGAAGACTCTTTAAATAATGGTAATCTCCCTTCTTCTTTGCGCCAGGCATCAATCTCTCTTCTTTTAAAACCTGATAAAAATCCATTGGAGTGTGGGTCCTACCGTCCTATCTCTCTTCTTAATGTAGATGTAAAAATCTTGGCTAAGATTCTTGCTCTTAGATTAGAAACTGTTATCCAAGATATCATACACCCTGACCAAACCGGCTTTATTAAGAACAGGCAGGCCTTTTTTAACCTGAGGAGGTTGATGAACATAATTTACACCTCATCTGACTCCTCTGTACCTGAGGCCTTAGTCTTACTCAATGCGGAGAAAGCTTTCGACCGCGTCGAGTGGGACTATCTATTCTACACATTAAAAAAATTTGGGTTTGGTGACAAATTTGTTTCTTGGGTAAGACTCCTATACTCTTCTCCCTTGGCGTCTGTGAAAACAAACAGCAATAGTTCTGATTATTTTCCTCTTCACCGTGGCACCAGACAAGGTTGCCCACTTTCCCCTATTTTATTTGCTTTAGCTATAGAGCCTCTCGCAATTTGCTTTCGCAATAATCCTGAGATTGCTGGTATTTTCAGGGCCGGAAAAGAACAGAAAATTTCTCTTTATGCTGATGATGTGGTATTGTATATTTCAGACCCAGAAACTCGTCTCCCGTATGTTCTGGAACTTTTGAGACAGTTCAGCGACGTCTCTGGTTATAAGTTAAATCTTCATAAGAGTGAGTTTTTTCTTTTAAATCCTGCTACAAGATCCTTTCCAGTGTCAATATTGCCATTTAAAGTAACTTCAGAAAATTTTAGATATTTGGGAATAACAATAACACGAAAATATACTGATCTTTTTAAACATAATTTTGTTGTAATATTAGAGAAAACAAAACAAGATCTAGCTAAATGGAAAATTCTCCCACTTTCTCTTGTAGGCAGAATAAACACAATAAAAATGAATATTCTCCCTAAATTTCTTTTCCTCTTTCAAAGTATTCCAATTTTCATACGAAAGTCATTTTTTAAGTCCTTGGATCAAGTAATTTCGGATTTTATTTGGAACGGTGGCCCAATAAGAATACAGAAATCATTTCTTCAACAACCCAAAAAGTTAGGTGGTTTTGCACTTCCTTATTTCTTAGTCTACTATTGGGCGACTAACATCCACAGTATTTTATATTGGAGCCAGTCACACTACGGACTCTGCCACTGGGTCCCAGCATGGGTTGAAATGGAATGCGATTCTTGCACCCGAGTGTCTTTGCATGCGTTACTATGCTCTTCATTACCATTAAAGACTTCAAACTATTCCTCTAACCCTATAGTACTTAATAGTCTTCGAATTTGGTCACAATTTAGAAAACATTTTGGCTTTCAAACAATGTCTAGTTTGTCTCCCATATATAAAAACCCTTCTTTCCTGCCCTCTATCTCAGACCAATCTTTTGTATCATGGTTTAGAAAAGGCATTGTAAGCATTAATGACCTTTTTTGTGATGATACATTTGTTACATTTTCTTATTTATCAGAAAAATTTAACCTTCCCAAAACTCATTTTTTTTCGATATCTTCAGACACGTGAATTTATACGAAATACTTTTTCCCATTTTCCCCTTGCACCTCCCAAACAAGAAATCGATCAGGTTTTAGATACAAAAATTTGTAAAGGTGCAGTCTCTAAAATTTATAAAACAATTTTTTCATTTATTAGACAGTTAGATTCCTCATCCTTTTTAAAAATAAAGCAGAGCTGGGAATCAGATCTTAATCATGTTTTCACAGACGAGGAATGGTCCAAGGCTCTGTCTCGTGTACAAACCTCTTCTATTTGTGCTCGTCATTCCCTTATACAATTCAAATTATTGCATAGAGTATATTGGACTAAGGCAAAAATATCTAAAATCAACCCTGGTTTTGATCCAATTTGTGATCGGTGTCGACAAGCTCCAGCCACTCTTCTTCATACTTTCTGGCTTTGTCCAGCGCTAAGCACTTTTTGGGCATCAATTTTTAAATCAATTTCTGAATGCTTTCTTTTAGATATTGAGCCATGCCCCCTAGTAGCATTATTTGGACTTAACCCTACAAATGTTTCTTTGTCATCTACACAATCAAATGCACTTGCTTTTTGTTTAATAATTGCTAAAAGGCTTATAACACTAAACTGGAAAAATCCTTCCCCACCCAGTTACATACATTGGATGCATGATCTGATGCAGTCTATGCAAATAGAAAAGATTAGATATACAGTTTGCGGTGATACTGAAAAATTTGACACTATCTGGCAACCATTCCTCTTACACTTTAAAAATAAAAATAATAAATAAATAAACATGTATATATGTATGTGTATTTGTATGCAAGTATATAGCTGACTTATCTTCCCTACCCCTGGTTTGGTTATGAGTGGAGAGTGTGTTTTTTTTTTTTTTTTTTTTTTTTTTTTTCTTTCTTTTTTTTTTAATTTTATTTTTTGTTTTTTATATATATATTTTATTATTATTTTATTTTCTACTGCTGTACCCTTTGAGTATTTGTATTTATATATTCTTGGCACTGTTGTTGTTGTTGTTTTTTTGTTTTGTTTTTTTTCCTTAATGCATGAATATGTAACTATATCTTATTCAGAGAGAAAGAAAAAGTGAGCAAAATTGTATTTTACCTCCACATTGGATCAGTTGATGTCTACTGATTCTGTGTATCTGATGCTGTGGCTCTCTGACTAACATATTTTAATAAAAACAGAGTTAAACTAAAAGTAGACAAAATCAGACAAAAAGAAATTAGACAAAACAAGACAAAATCGGACAAAACTAAACAAATCTAGACAAAACTAAACAAAACTAGACAAAACTAAACAAATCTAGACAAAACTAAACAAAATGAGAAAAAACTAAACAAAAATAGACAAAATCTGAAAAAACAAAAGTTGATAAAAGTAGAAAAAATCAGACAAAACAAAAAACTAGACAAAAGTAGACAAAATCTGAAAAAAGTAGACAAAATTAGACAAAAGATTAAACTAAATCAAACAAAAGTTGACAAAAACAGACACAACAAAACTAGACAAAAGTAGACAAAACAAAACTAGACAAAAATAGACAAAATCAGACAAAACGAAATTAGACAAAACTAAACAAAAGTAGACAAAATCGGATAAAACTAGACAAAACTAAACAAATCAAGACAAAACTAAACAAACCTAGACAAAACAAAACTAGACAAAAGTAGACAAAATCAGACAAAACACATCTAGACAAAATCAGACAAAACAAAAGTAGACAAAATCTGACAAAACAAACTAGACAAAAGTAGAAAAATCAGACAAACAAAACTAGACAAAAAAATAGACAAAATCTGACAAAACAAAAGTAGACAACATCAGACAAAACACATCTAGACAAAATCAGACAAAACAAAAGTAGACAAAATCTGACAAAACAAAACTAGACAAAAGTAGAAAAATCAGACAAACAAAACTAGAAAAAAGTAGACAAAAGTAGACAAAATCTGACAAAACAAAACTACACAAAAGTAGACAAAATCAGACAAACAAAACTAGACAAAAGTAGACAAAATCAGACAAAACTAAACAAACCTAGACAAAACAAAAATAGACAAAATTAGACAAAACTAAACAAAACGAGACAAAACTAAACAAAACTAGACAAATTTAGACAAAACTAAACAAACCTAGACAAAACAAAAGTAGACAAAACTAAACAAAATGAGACAAAACTAAACAAAAATAGACAAAATCAGACAAAACTAAACAAAATGAAAACAAAACTAAACAAAAATAGACAAAATCAGACAAAAAAACTAGACAAAATCAGACAAAAGTAGACAAAATCAGACAACAAAAGTAGATAAAAGTAGACAAAATCAGACAAAACAAAAAACTAGACAAAAGTAGACAAAATCAGAAAAAAGTAGACAAAATCAGACAAAAAAGTAGACTAAATCAAACAAAAGTTGACAAAAACAGACACAACAAAACTAGACAAAAGTAGACAAAACAAAACTAGACAAAAATAGACAAAATCAGACAAAACGAAATTAGACAAAACTAAACAAAACTAAACAAAAGTAGACAAAATCGGATAAAACTAGACAAAACTAAACAAATCTAGACAAAACTAAACAAACCTAGACAAAACAAAACTAGACAAAAATTAACAAAAGTAGACAAAATCAGACAAAACACATCTAGAAAAAATCAGACAAAACAAAAGTAGACAAAATCTGACAAAACAAAACTATACAAAAGTAGAAAAATCAGACAAACAAAACTAGACAAAAGTAGACAAAATCGGACAAAACTAGACAAAACTAAACAAATTTAGACAAAACTAAACAAAAGGAGACAAAACTAAACAAAAATAGACAAAATCAGACAAAAAAAGTAGATAAAAGTAGAAAAAATCAGACAAAACAAAAAACTAGACAAAAGTAGACAAAATCTGAAAAAAGTAGACAAAATTAGACAAAAGATTAAACTAAATCAAACAAAAGTTGACAAAAACAGACACAACAAAAGTAGACAAAAGTAGACAAAACAAAACTAGACAAAAATAGACAAAATCAGACAAAACTAAATTAGACAAAACTAAACAAAAGTAGACAAAATCTGACAAAACAAACTAGACAAAAGTAGAAAAATCAGACAAACAAAACTAGACAAAAAAAATAGACAAAATCTGACAAAACAAAAGTAGACAACATCAGACAAAACACATCTAGACAAAATCAGACAAAACAAAAGTAGACAAAATCTGACAAAACAAAACTAGACAAAAGTAGAAAAATCAGACAAACAAAACTAGACAAAAAATAGACAAAAGTAGACAAAATCTGACAAAACAAAACTACACAAAAGTAGACAAAATCAGACAAAACTAGACAAAAGTAGACAAAATCAGACAAAACTAAACAAACCTAGACAAAACAAAAAAAGACAAAATTAGACAAAACTAAACAAAACGAGACAAAACTAAACAAAACTAGACAAATTTAGACAAAACTAAACAAACCTAGACAAAACAAAAGTAGACAAAACTAAACAAAATGAGACAAAACTAAACAAAAATAGACAAAATCAGACAAAACTAAACAAAATGAGACAAAACTAAACAAAAATAGACAAAATCAGACAAAAAACTAGACAAAATCAGACAAAAGTAGACAAAATCAGACAAAACAAAAGTAGATAAAAGTAGACAAAATCAGACAAAACAAAAAACTAGACAAAAGTAGACAAAATCAGAAAAAAGTAGACAAAATCAGACTAAAAAGTAGACTAAATCAAACAAAAGTTGACAAAAACAGACACAACAAAACTAGACAAAAGTAGACAAAACAAAACTAGACAAAAATAGACAAAATCAGACAAAACGAAATTAGACAAAACTAAACAAAAGTAGACAAAATCGGATAAAACTAGACAAAACTAAACAAATCTAGACAAAACTAAACAAACCTAGACAAAACAAAACTAGACAAAAATTAACAAAAGTAGACAAAATCAGACAAAACAAAACTACACAAAATCTGACAAAACAAAACTAGACAAAAGTAGACAAAATCAGACAAACAAAACTAGACAAAAAAACTAGACAAAAGTAGACAAAATCAGACAAAACTAGACAAAAGTAGACAAAATCAGACAAAAAGAAATTAGACAAAACAAGACAAAATCGGACAAAACTAAACAAGTCTAGACAAAACTAAACAAAACTAGACAAAACTAAACAAATCTAGACAAAACTAAACAAACCGGGACAAAACAAAACTACACAAAACTAGACAAAATCAGACAAAACTAGACAAAAGTAGACAAAATCAGACAAAAAGAAATGATACAAAACTAGACAAAAGTAGACAAAATCAGACAAAACTAAACAAAACGAGACAAAACTAAAAAAACGAAATTAGACAAAACTAGACAAAACTAGTCAAAAGTAGACAAAATTAGACAAACAAAACTAGACAAAACAAAAGTAGACAAAATCGGACAAAACTAGACAAAACTAAACAAATTTAGACATAACTAAACAAAAGGAGACAAAACTAAACAAAAATAGACAAAATCAGACAAAAAAAGTAGATAAAAGTAGAAAAAATCAGACAAAACAAAAAACTAGACAAAAGTAGACAAAATCTGAAAAAAGTAGTCAAAATTAGACAAAAGATTAAACTAAATCAAACAAAAGTTGACAAAAACAGACACAACAAAACTAGACAAAAGTAGACAAAACAAAAATAGACAAAAATAGACAAAATCAGACAAAACGAAATTAGACAAAACTAAATAAAAGTAGACAAAATCGGATAAAACTAGACAAAACTAAACAAATCAAGACAAAACTAAACAAACCTAGACAAAACAAAACTAGACAAAAGTAGACAAAATCAGACAAAACACATCTAGACAAAATCAGACAAAACAAAAGTAGACAAAATCTGACAAAACAAACTAGACAAAAGTAGAAAAATCAGACAAACAAAACTAGACAAAAAAATAGACAAAATCTGACAAAACAAAAGTAGACAACATCAGACAAAACACATCTAGACAAAATCAGACAAAACAAAGGTAGACAAAATCTGACAAAACAAAACTAGACAAAAGTAGAAAAATCAGACAAACAAAACTAGACAAAAAATAGACAAAAGTAGACAAAATCACAAAAGTAGACAAAATCAGACAAAAGTAGACAAAATCAGACAAAACTAAACAAACCTAGACAAAACAAAAATAGACAAAATTAGACAAAACTAAACAAAACGAGACAAAACTAAACAAAACTAGACAAATTTAGACAAAACTAAACAAACCTAGACAAAACAAAAGTAGACAAAACTAAACAAAATGAGACAAAACTAAACAAAAATAGACAAAATCAGACAAAACTAAACAAAATGAGACAAAACTAAACAAAACTAAACAAAATCAGACAAAAAAAACTAGACAAAATCAGACAAAAGTAGACAAAATCAGACAAAACAAAAGTAGATAAAAGTAGACAAAATCAGACAAAACAAAAAACTAGACAAAAGTAGACAAAATCAGAAAAAAGTAGACAAAATCAGACAAAAAAGTAGACTAAATCAAACAAAAGTTGACAAAAACAGACACAACAAAACTAGACAAAAGTAGACAAAACAAAACTAGACAAAAATAGACAAAATCAGACAAAACTAAATTAGACAAAACTAAACAAAAGTAGACAAAATCGGATAAAACTAGACAAAACTAAACAAATCTAGACAAAACTAAACAAACCTAGACAAAACAAAACTAGACAAAAATTAACAAAAGTAGACAAAATCAGACAAAACAAAACTACACAAAATCTGACAAAACAAAACTAGACAAAAGTAGACAAAATCAGACAAACAAAACTAGACAAAAAACTAGACAAAAGCAGACAAAATCAGACAAATCTAGACAAAAGTAGACAAAATCAGACAAAAAGAAATTAGACAAAACAAGACAAAATCGGACAAAACTAAACAAATCTAGACAAAACTAAACAAAACTAGACAAAACTAAACAAATCTAGACAAAACTAAACAAAATGAGAAAAAACTAAACAAAAATAGACAAAATCTGAAAAAACAAAAGTTGATAAAAGTAGAAAAAATCAGACAAAACAAAAAACTAGACAAAAGTAGACAAAATCTGAAAAAAGTAGACAAAATTAGACAAAAGATTAAACTAAATCAAACAAAAGTTGACAAAAACAGACACAACAAAACTAGACAAAAGTAGACAAAACAAAACTAGACAAAAATAGACAAAATCAGACAAAACGAAATTAGACAAAACTAAACAAAAGTAGACAAAATCGGATAAAACTAGACAAAACTAAACAAAGCAAGACAAAACTAAACAAACCTAGACAAAACAAAACTTGACAAAAGTAGACAAAATCAGACAAAACACATCTAGACAAAATCAGACAAAACAAAAGTAGACAAAATCTGACAAAACAAACTAGACAAAAGTAGAAAAATCAGACAAACAAAACTAGACAAAAAAATAGACAAAATCTGACAAAACAAAAGTAGACAACATCAGACAAAACACATCTAGACAAAATCAGACAAAACAAAAGTAGACAAAATCTGACAAAACAAAACTAGACAAAAGTAGAAAAATCAGACAAACAAAACTAGAAAAAAAATAGACAAAAGTAGACAAAATCTGACAAAACAAAACTACACAAAAGTAGACAAAATCAGACAAACAAAACTAGACAAAAGTAGACAAAATCAGACAAAACTAAACAAACCTAGACAAAACAAAAATAGACAAAATTAGACAAAACTAAACAAAACGAGACAAAACTAAACAAAACTAGACAAATTTAGACAAAACTAAACAAACCTAGACAAAACAAAAGTAGACAAAACTAAACAAAATGAGACAAAACTAAACAAAAATAGACAAAATCAGACAAAACTAAACAAAATGAAAACAAAACTAAACAAAAATAGACAAAATCAGACAAAAAACTAGACAAAATCAGACAAAAGTAGACAAAATCAGACAACAAAAGTAGATAAAAGTAGACAAAATCAGACAAAACAAAAAACTAGACAAAAGTAGACAAAATCAGAAAAAAGTAGACAAAATCAGACAAAAAAGTAGACTAAATCAAACAAAAGTTGACAAAAACAGACACAACAAAACTAGACAAAAGTAGACAAAACAAAACTAGACAAAAATAGACAAAATCAGACAAAACGAAATTAGACAAAACTAAACAAAACTAAACAAAAGTAGACAAAATCGGATAAAACTAGACAAAACTAAACAAATCTAGACAAAACTAAACAAACCTAGACAAAACAAAACTAGACAAAAATTAACAAAAGTAGACAAAATCAGACAAAACAAAACTAGACAAAAGTAGACAAAATCAGACATACAAAACTAGACAAAAAAACTAGACAAAAGTAGACAAAATCAGACAAAACTAGACAAAAGTAGACAAAATCAGACAAAAAGAAATTAGACAAAACAAGACAAAATCGGACAAAACTAAACAAATCTAGACAAAACTAAACAAAACTAGACAAAACTAAACAAATCTAGACAAAACTAAACAAACCGGGACAAAACAAAACTACACAAAACTAGACAAAACTAAACAAATCTAGACAAAACTAAACAAAATGAGAAAAAACTAAACAAAAATAGACAAAATCAGACAAAACAAAAGTAGATAAAAGTAGAAAAAATCAGACAAAACAAAAAACTAGACAAAATCTGAAAAAAGTAGACAAAATTAGACAAAAGATTAAACTAAATCAAACAAAAGTTGACAAAAACAGACACAACAAAACTAGACAAAAGTAGACACAACAAAACTAGACAAAAGTAGACAAAACAAAACTAGACAAAAATAGACAAAATCAGACAAAACAAAATTAGACAAAACTAAACAAAAGTAGACAAAATCGGATAAAACTAGACAAAACTAAACAAATCAAGACAAAACTAAACAAACCTAGATAAAACAAAACTAGACGAAACTAGACAAAAGTAGACAAAATCAGACAAAACACATCTAGACAAAATCAGACAAAACAAAAGTAGACAAAATCTGACAAAACAAACTAGACAAAAGTAGAAAAATCAGACAAACAAAACTAGACAAAAAAATAGACAAAAATAGACAAAATCTGACAAAACAAAAGTAGACAACATCAGACAAAACACATCTAGACAAAATCAGACAAAACAAAAGTAGACAAAATCTGACAAAACAAAACTAGACAAAAGTAGAAAAATCAGACAAACAAAACTAGACAAAAAATAGACAAAATTAGTATTTTCAAGTATTTATTCATAACTTTAAGAGTTTTCCAACAATGTATGGCATGAAGCTGTATCTTGTTCCTATCTTTTGAAATTAATATTCAAATTGGGTCCAAATTTGGGTATTAAGACTGCATTTTTTGGATGGTAGTAATTTATTCATAACTTTAAGAGTTTTAATGGTACAATGACATAATGTACATCATTTTATTCCAATTTCCCTCAGCTTTCCAAAGATGTAAACCATTAAGCTGTATCTTGTTCCTATCTTTTGAAATCCTGATTCAAATTGGGTCCATTTTCAGTGATTTACATGAAGCACATAATTGTACAGTAGTAAAATATTCATAACTCTGGCCGTTATTATGACACAATGAATTAAATGACACCATTGTACTCCATGTACCCTCAGCTTTACAATGACATAATGTACATCATTTTATTCCAATTTCCAAATTCCAAACTCTTAAAGTTATGATTAAATTACTACCATCCAAAAATCACAGTCTTAATAACCAAATTTGGACCCAATTTGAATGTTAATTTCAAAAGATAGGAACAAGATACAGCTTCATGATTTACATCTTTGGAAAGCTGAGGGAAATTGGAATAAAATGAGCCCACATGTGCTGCTGTATCTTGTTCAGAACTATTAAGGTCACAAGGTTAAAGTGACCACAAGTCAGTACAGCACCATGGCTGCCTTTAATCAGAATCCAACTTGACAAATAACCCAAATCCAACCTTGTCATCATCAGGAGAAGAAATACTGGATAAAGTGATAAAAGTTGTGGGTTCTGTGCATCTCACTGAGTACTATGGCACCTTTAAAATATGAAAATGGAAACAAACACACACATGTTGGGCATATGAATTAAAATTTGAGTATTTTTTTTGTGTGCATGTGCTAACTGCCTGTTTGATGGTAGCATTTTATTAATAACTCTGGGAAGCTTTAAGCTATTTTTGAATAACCAGCATCATTAAAAACACACATCCTTAGCTTTCCAATGAGTCCACATGGGCTGCTGTATCTTGTTCAGAACTATTAAGGTCACAAGGTTAAAGTGACCACAAGTCAGTACAGCACCATGGCTGCCTTTAATCAGAATCCAACTTGGCAAATAACCCAAATCCAACCTCCATTTGTCATCATCAGGAGAAGAAATACTGGATAAAGTGATAAAAGTTGTGGGTTCTGTGCATCTCACTGAGTACTATGGCACCTTTAAAATATGAAAATGGAAACAAACACACACATGTTGGGCATATGAATTAAATTTGAGTATTTTTTGTGTGTGCATGTGCTAACTGCCTGTTTGATGGTAGCATTTTATTAATAACTCTGGGAAGCTTTAAGCTATTTTTGAATAACAAGCATTATTAAAAAACACACATCCTTAGCTTTCCAATGAGTCCACATGGGCTGCTGTATCTTGTTCAGAAATATTAAGGTCACATAGTTAAAGTGACCAAAAGTCAGTACAGCACCATGGCTGCCTTTAATCAGAATCCAACTTGACAAATAACCCAAATCCAACCTCCATTGTCATCATCAGGAATGGAAATACTGGATAAAGTGATAAAAGTTGTGGGTTCTGTGCATCTCACTGAGTACTATGGCACCTTTAAAATATGAAAATGGAAACAAACACACACATGTTGGGCATATGAATTAAAATTTGAGTATTTTTTTTGTGTGCATGTGCTAACTGCCTGTTTGATGGTAGCATTTTATTAATAACTCTGTGAAGCTTTAAGCTATTTTTGAATAACCAGCATCATTAAAAACACACATCCTTAGCTTTCCAATGAGCCCACATGTGCTGCTGTATCTTGTTCAGAACTATTAAGGTCACAAGGTTAAAGTGACCACAAGTCAGTACAGCACCATGGCTGCCTTTAATCAGAATCCAACTTGACAAATAACCCAAATCCAACCTCCATTTGTCATCATCAGGAGAAGAAATACTGGATAAAGTGATAAAAGTTGTGGGTTCTGTGCATCTTACTGAGTACTATGGCACCTTTAAAATATGAAAATGGAAACAAACACACACATGTTGGGCATATGAATTAAAATTTGAGTATTTTTTTTGTGTGCATGTGCTAACTGCCTGTTTGATGGTAGCATTTTATTAATAACTCTGTGAAGCTTTAAGCTATTTTTGAATAACCAGCATCATTAAAAACACACATCCTTAGCTTTCCAATGAGCCCACATGTGCTGCTGTATCTTGTTCAGAACTATTAAGGTCACAAGGTTAAAGTGACCACAAGTCAGTACAGCACCATGGCTGCCTTTAATCAGAATCCAACTTGACAAATAACCCAAATCCAACCTCCATTTGTCATCATCAGGAGAAGAAATACTGGATAAAGTGATAAAAGTTGTGGGTTCTGTGCATCTCACTGAGTACTATGGCACCTTTAAAATATGAAAATGGAAACAAACACACACATGTTGGGCATATGAATTAAATTTGAGTATTTTTTGTGTGTGCATGTGCTAACTGCCTGTTTGATGGTAGCATTTTATTAATAACTCTGGGAAGCTTTAAGCTATTTTTGAATAACAAGCATTATTAAAAAACACACATCCTTAGCTTTCCAATGAGTCCACATGGGCTGCTGTATCTTGTTCAGAAATATTAAGGTCACATAGTTAAAGTGACCAAAAGTCAGTACAGCACCATGGCTGCCTTTAATCAGAATCCAACTTGACAAATAACCCAAATCCAACCTCCATTGTCATCATCAGGAATGGAAATACTGGATAAAGTGATAAAAGTTGTGGGTTCTGTGCATCTCACTGAGTACTATGGCACCTTTAAAATATGAAAATGGAAACAAACACACACATGTTGGGCATATGAATTAAAATTTGAGTATTTTTTTTGTGTGCATGTGCTAACTGCCTGTTTGATGGTAGCATTTTATTAATAACTCTGTGAAGCTTTAAGCTATTTTTGAATAACCAGCATCATTAAAAACACACATCCTTAGCTTTCCAATGAGCCCACATGTGCTGCTGTATCTTGTTCAGAACTATTAAGGTCACAAGGTTAAAGTGACCACAAGTCAGTACAGCACCATGGCTGCCTTTAATCAGAATCCAACTTGACAAATAACCCAAATCCAACCTCCATTTGTCATCATCAGGAGAAGAAATACTGGATAAAGTGATAAAAGTTGTGGGTTCTGTGCATCTTACTGAGTACTATGGCACCTTTAAAATATGAAAATGGAAACAAACACACACATGTTGGGCATATGAATTAAAATTTGAGTATTTTTTTTGTGTGCATGTGCTAACTGCCTGTTTGATGGTAGCATTTTATTAATAACTCTGTGAAGCTTTAAGCTATTTTTGAATAACCAGCATCATTAAAAACACACATCCTTAGCTTTCCAATGAGCCCACATGTGCTGCTGTATCTTGTTCAGAACTATTAAGGTCACAAGGTTAAAGTGACCACAAGTCAGTACAGCACCATGGCTGCCTTTAATCAGAATCCAACTTGACAAATAACCCAAATCCAACCTCCATTTGTCATCATCAGGAGAAGAAATACTGGATAAAGTGATAAAAGTTGTGGGTTCTGTGCATCTTACTGAGTACTATGGCACCTTTAAAATATGAAAATGGAAACAAACACACACATGTTGGGCATATGAATTAAAATTTGAGTATTTTTTTTGTGTGCATGTGCTAACTGCCTGTTTGATGGTAGCATTTTATTAATAACTCTGTGAAGCTTTAAGCTATTTTTGAATAACCAGCATCATTAAAAAACACACATCCTTAGCTTTCCAATGAGTCCACATGGGCTGCTGTATCTTGTTCAGAAATATTAAGGTCACAAGGTTAAAGTGACCAAAAGTCAGTACAGCACCATGGCTGCCTTTAATCAGAATCCAACTAATAACCCAAATCCAACCTCCATTGTCATCATCAGGAATGGAAATACTGGATAAAGTGATAAAAGTTGTGGGTTCTGTGCATCTCACTGAGTACTATGCCACCTTTAAAATATGAAAATGAGAATAAATACACACATGTTGGGCATATGAATTAAAGTTTGGCAAATTGAGGTTTTTTCAATGCATGTGCTGAGAGTGCATGTTTGGTGTAGCAATGTATTCATAGTTCTGGTAATGTTTTAGCTATTTTAAATGACTCAAATATAATTTTATTTTATTTTATTTTTTTAAACACTTATTCTTAGCTTTCTCAGCAGTTTACCTGTACACTGCAATAACATATAATGTGAAAAATATATGCTGTTGTTTGGACAGAGGTCTGCATCTGAACACAGTTTAGTCTTGTAAAAGATGCCAGTGCGTCCGGCAGCATTTGTGGTCATGGAAGTCCCTGAAAAAGGCTTGTTCCCTGCAAAGCACTGAAGAGCCACTTATCCAAAGAGGTTGCACATAAATAATTTGAAGGATTGTTCAATATATCTCAAACATTGGGTCTGTATTAAGCATTTACTGTACAGGTCAAAGGTCACAGATGGAGCTGATGGATGGATGGTGTTTAATTTTATTGTTTAGTTTAAAAGGCATAACATGAACATACTGGAACAGAACTTGATGACACAGGCTATTTTTTGATAATGTTTATTGAGAACATGAAACAACAGCACAGTGGGAGACTGTCAGTTTTGTCTCCAAGCCCTGTTCTAAATGTTAGTGTGAGTGTGTGTTTGACTATTAAATATCATGTAAAAAGACAACATTTGAATGGAAAAATAAATGATTTCAGTAAAGAGACAGACTTTTTGAGATTTGAAAAGAAAGAGAACCCTTGTGTAAATGTTCTAGAACTGTATTTTTCTGTATGGTTTTTACTATAGTTAAAACAGCATTTATTAAAAGTCAGAAACATTGTTTGTGTTCAAGTTTAGTCTGACTGAAAAGTCTGCTCACACAGGCAGATAAGAGTGACTTCCTCATCCCCCCAGACACAAAGTCTGTGTGTGTGTGTTTGAGTGTGTGTGTGAGCTATTAACATAATCTCCTCACACCCCGTCCCCCTTTACCTGTTTAACCTGTGTCTCAGTGCGCCATCTAATGGAAGTTCATAGGTTTGCAGTCTGACTAACATTTGAAAAGTAAAAGGTATTGTATTTAATGTAATAACTATGTGAATTAGTAAGATACAATCAAATATATCATGTCATTTAAAAGTACAAATTTCCAGCTTTCCAATGAGCCTACATATGTTACTGTACCTTACTGTATACAAATTTGGCAAATTGAGTTTTTTTCTGGTGCATGTGCTGAGAATGAATATTTGATGGTAATTATTTATAATTTAATTTTAAAGCTTTTTTAAATAACTAACATAATTAAAAAAAAAACACATTCTTAGCTTTCCAATGAACCCACGTAGGTTACTTGTTCAGAAATATATATAATATGCCTTTAATCAGAATCCAACTTGACAAATAACCCAAATCCAACCTCCATTTGTCATCATCAGGAGTGGAAATACTGGATAAAGTGATAAAAGTTGTGGGTTCTGTGCATCTCACTGGGTGGCATCACTAGCTCACTGGCATCATAGATTCTGAAAATGAAAAAAATACACACTTGTTCTGCATATGAATTAAAATTTGCCTAATTCAGTTTATTTGTGCATGTGCTGAGAGTGCATGTCTGATGTAGCTCTGGTAATTTTTTTTTGCTATTTTTAAATGACTAAAATCAATAAAAAAAAATAAAAAAAACACTTATTCTTAGCTTTCCAATGAGCCCACGTGTAACTGTATTTTGTTCAGAATTCAAAAAAAAAAAGGTCTGCTCACCAGTATTGTAGCATTAAAACAGAATCCAACTTTGAAATGACTTTAAGTTAATAACTTAACTATGTTCTAAAATGTGCAGCTCGACTGTAAATCTTGATACATGATACACCCATGGATACGGCCTTATTAAAGTTTGAAAGCAAAATAATAATAATAATAATAATAATAATGATTATTTCACACATTTGCCTAAATTCCTATAGGAAAAATACATGGATAAATCTCATTGACTTATTGGAAAGCAGAACACATGTGCTTTCAGCTGATATGAGCTGATATTGATTGTCTCCTCACACCCCATCCCCCTCTACCTGTTTAACTTGTGTGTCATTGCGCCACCCAGTGGAATATCATAGGTTTGCAGTCTGACTAACTTTTGAAAAGTAAAAGGTATTGTATTTAATGTAATAATTAAGTAAATTTGTAAGATACAATCAAATATATCATATCATTTAAAAGTACAAATTTCCAGCTTTCCAATGAGTCCACATATGTTACTGTATCTTGTTCAGAACTATTAAGGTCACAAGGTTAAAGTGACCAAAAGTCAGTACAGCACCATGGCTGCCTTTAATCAGAATCCAACTTGGCAAATAACCCAAATCCAACCTTCATTTGTCATCATCAGGAGAAGAAATATTGAATAAAGTGCTAAAAGTTGTGGGTTCTGTGCATCTCACTGAGTACTATGGCATCTTTAGAATATGAAAATAAACACATACAATAACTTTCCCTTAACTATGTTCAAAAATGTGCCGCTTGACATGATACACCCATGGATACGGCCTTATTAAAGTTTAAAAGCAAAAAATAAAAAATAAAATAATATTAATGATGATTATTTTGCACATTTGCCTAAATACTTGTACAGGAAGAATACATAGATAACTCTTATTGACATATTGGAAAGCAGACCATGTGTGCTTTCAGCTGATACGAGCTGCTATTGATTGTAGCTTGAGAATTCCCTTAGTAATGAGAAATTCAAGCATGCACATTTGTAAAATTTTACAAATTGTGTGCTTTTCTCACTCTTTTCTGCTCCTCTGGAGGCCCTGTCAACCCATGGGTTTACCCAGAAGACGCGAAGCAGTGAGATGCGCAACGCGCAGTGCCAAAACTGGACAGTCGCATGTCTGACGAATTCAGGCGTGCATATTTTCAAAAATTAAAAAATGTTGTGCTTTTCTCACCCCTTTCTGCTCCTCTGGAGGCCTTTTCAACCCATTGGCTAACCAGAGGATGAAGCAGTGAGAAGCGCAACTCGCGGTACCAAAACGGTACAGTCGCGCATCTGAGGAGCTCAGTCTCGCGCATATGAAAAAAATAAAAAAATTTGCACGGCCTTCACCACATTGCACTCCAGCCAGGTTATCCCATGGGCTAAGGAGGCCATAAAGAATCAGTGACGGGGGCGCGGCGGGGCTGAACGCGGCATGCGGCGTGAGCCTGAGATCATAAGCCCGTCATAACCGTGACATTCATAAAATTCGGCATTTTCCTTGTTCTCGGCCGCGGGCCATGTGACCGATGGGTCACCCAAGATGAAGAAAACGTGAAAAGCATGCAGAAGACCAAGAAAGCTATGAGAAACAAAGCCTCTTGACCAAAAACAAACATTTGGAAATTTTGGGCCTTCTGCGCTAAACCCCTCCCACGGGTCGCGGCCCAGCCCCATGACAAAAGGTCAAAAAGGTGAAAAAACATAAATTCGTAACAAAGGCGGCGCGGGCGCGCATCTGAGACGCCAGGGAAACGAAACGGAACATCGCGGCACGCGTGCAAAGCCGGGGTCGTCCGCCAGGCAGCGAGAGAAGATTCCGGGCGTCCCATGGGTTGACGAAACGGAAAAAATGACAAAAATGCCGAAAACATCATGCAGTGTCGAGCCTTACGAGGAGCATAGCGGGGCACAAGTGAAAAGGGTGGAAAAAAACCACCACCGGCGAGCCCAGGGGGCGATTTACCAATCGGTGACGGGCCGCTCGCCGATCGGCGACTCGACTCGCCGATCAGCTATGGAGTCAAGCTCTGACGCTTTGCTCTCCCCATGGCCTCTTTCCTGGAGCTCGGCGTGCTGCTTCAGGTGTCTGTCTAGGCGGACCGGCGTCCTTCGACAGCCGGCCACCGGGCACACCATCTTCCGCGTGTCCACGCGGCCAGCAGCGAGCGCCAGCAAAAGCTTCTTCTCATCCGAGTTTGACACCTTGTGGACCGCGGACATGTTACAGTCTCTGTGAGCTCGTCCAGCTCTGTGGCTGCAGCTTCAAAAACACTCCAGTCAGTGCATTCAAAACAGGCTTGTAAGCTCTGTGTCGTCGGTCCATCACTTAACAGACCTTAATATTGGTTTAAGTTTTTGCCTGTAAGTTGGTTAAGATGAACCAGGCAGTGGTCGGAGAGTCTTAGAGCTGCTCTGGTGACGGAGCGATATGCATCCTTTATTGTGGTGTAGCACTGGTCCAAAATGTTATTGTGTCTGGTGGGCATGTTATGTGCTGTTTGAATTTAGGCAGCTCATGTCTGAGTTTTGCCTGATTAAAGTCACCAAGAATGATAAAAACAGAGTGAGTCCAGGTGTTGTTGTTCTGTCTCTGTGATCAGATCAGCCAGCTGTTGCAGCGCAGTACTCACGTGTGTTTGCGGTAGAATGTAAACACAGATGAGAATGAACGAGGAAAATTCTTGCGGTGAATAAAACGGCTTACAGTTAATGAAAAGCACTTCCACATCAGGACAGCACATCTTCTTGAACAGAGTTACATCCGTACACCACCTTCTGTTGATGTAAATACATGTCCCACTACCGTGCGTTTTACCTGTTGACTCCGTATCACAATCTGCTCTGTACAGCTGAAAGTCCGGTACAGCTAAAAGGTTCCGCTGTCCGGAATGGCTTTGTTTATCCAGGTTTCCGTGAAACACAGCGCAGCAGAGTGACTCCTTGTCACCCCAGTAACCCAGGACAACGTCCACTTACAAGTGAGTGAATCCCAAGGACGTCACTGAAGCGGAGTCACCAACCAATCAGGAACACTGTGTATTGTTGAGGCCAGTCGGCGAAGGAAACTCAAACAAATGTTGTCTCTTGCTGATCTGGTGCAAATTGATCTTAAGCAGTTAAAGATAAGCCAAATCTGCATTTGTGGTTTCTCAGATGTGATTCTAAGATCTAGTAATAAGAGCTAAAATTAATTTGGGACTGTCAATCAACTAATTTTGCACAACCACCAGAATTGAGAACCACTGCTCTAAGGTACTCAAAATAACTATCATACTCAAATTGAATTGCCTTCCTAAAGTTACTTCTCTACTTCAGTATATCCCTGTAAATATTTCTTTACAATATTTAAAACAGTTTAATAATTTAGTCAATTAATTTCACTGGAACAATAAGCCTCCTTGGTTGCATAGGAGTACATTTGATAAAATTTGATACAGTTGATAAAAAGGAGTTGGGGCTTCCTGAGTATTTATTTCATTATTACGCCTTCAGTCTGAGACATCTCGCGCACTGGTCCATCCCTCCTGAGAGAGCTCCATCTTGGTTTATGGTTGAACAGATATAATAATTTTTACTGACAGAATTTTAGGTGCAGGCTAGGACTGTCTCTGCCATTTGCAGATAATGTTGTTCCTTTTGGCTTCATAGGACATGGACCTTCGGCATGCAGTGGGACGGTTTGCTGCTGAGTGTGACATGGCAGGGAAAGAAACAGCACCTCTAAGTCAGAAACCATGGTGCTTGACTGAAAAAAGGTGGCCATCTCCAGTTTAAAGGAGAGTCCTTACCCCAGATGGAGTTCAAATATCTGCATTTTTTTTAAGAGGAATGGATTGTGAGATTAAAAGACGGTTCAGTGCATTGGCAGCAGTAATGCAGTTGATGTGATTGTCTGTTGTGGTGAAGGAGCTGAGACGAAAGGCAATGTTCTGAATTTACCGCTCAATCTAGGTTCCTGCTCACACCTATGGTCATGACTAAAAGGACAAGATCTCGGATTCAACCGGACACTATTTGCAAAGTGTTATGACCCGCTCGTTTGAGTCGCAACATAAAAGAAAGATGAGCCAACAAAACGGAATAGCCTGAATGCAAATTATTTATTATAAAATGTCACTCATAGAACAATCAATCAAAGCTACCAACAAATGTCTAGGGATAATAATGAAGATAAAGAACTCAGGATATAATCACAACACTTTAACTACATGACATAAGTAATGCAAAACAAAACCATAAGGTTAAAGAGTCAATGAGATGACAGGTCTTGGCATGAACTCTCGAGTAGCCACAGCGTCCCGGAGTAGCTAGCTACAACTTTTATATACCCATTGATAAGTAATGCAGGCATCCAATCAGGATTTACCACATACTCCAATCTGGAGTCTTGGGATCATCACACTGTATTAATATTGTAAAACTTAATACCTGTCGCTCTGCTTAAATCATAAAATATTCATCAAGTTTGTATTCTACTCAAACAAGTAAATGTAGTAAACTAGAAAAAATCTTGAACCTTAAAGTAAAGAAACTTTACTAATAAAAGATGCAACACAGGACAATTGAATGGGCTTTCTAAACTTGAGGCCCTGGTATACTGAAAACTAACCGTCCTGGAGCTCCACCTTCTTTGTTGTGCAGTGTCTTCCCAGAGATTTGTTTCTCATTCAGGGAGTCAGACAGAGAACATCATCCAAAACAAACTGTTCTTCTCTCAGCCGCCACCATTGTGTTTACGGTAAACGCGAGGAGCGCAACACATTTACAACCCCACCTACTGCAGTGTAGGAGTGTTGGAAAACAGTATACTGTCACTCAGCCTTTTCAAACATTATTCAGACATGAAACATCCTGTGAACATGAGAAAATATTTTGCTGCATTCATTTTATGTGTGCAACTTTTTGTCCATGTGTTTCTTAAGCTGCACCGAATAAGCGAAACTCTGTAGACACTGATCAGATCTGTACAGTTTTTCTCCAGTGTGTTTTCAGATGTGTTCACTGATTAAACCTCTTGTCACAGTGTGAACACTTGTACCGTCTCTCCAGTGTGAATTGTCTGGTGCAGTTTAAATTTTGGAGCTGTAATAAAAGTCTTCTCACACTGAAGCACATATACTCTTTCACACCAGCGTGGATTTTCATGTGTTCATTAAGGTTTGCTGATCGGTTGAAACTCTTCCCACACTGAGTGCATGTGAATGGTTTCTCTCCAGTGTGGGTATTCATGTGTTTATTAAGGTCTGATGAGTTGCTGAAACTCATCCCACACCGAAGCTGCGGTCACACTAGAGTTTGAGCATGCAAAATTCTGTTGTACGGCGCTGCAAAAAGGGGTGGAATTAAACAAGATGATTAGACATTAAAAAAGTGAGCGATTGGTCCATAATTTAATTTGCTGTCCAGCGAGGTCATGTTTTGAACTTCGATTGGTCTCACACAGTCAAGTGATGCAATTTTGCAGGTCAGAGTTCACCAAGCTTGAACTTTGCAACGCAGTGAACTGTGAAACTTGATGCACGAATTTGTGTTTCCGGTCTGATGCATTCGCGTGCACATAAATGGAAGTCTATGGAGAGAAAAGTCCAGTGTGACCACAGCTTAAGTGCAAGTGAATGGTTTCTCTCCACTATGGATCCTCATGTGTTGATTAAGGTGTGATGAGCATTTAAAACTCTTCCCACACTGAGTGCATGTGAATGGTCTCTCTCCAGTGTGGCTCGTCATGTGTAGATTAAGGGATGATGATTGGCTGAAACTCTTCCCACACTGGGTGCATGTGAATGGTTTCTCTCCAGTGTGGATCCTCATGTGTAGATTAAGGGATGATGATTGGCTGAAACTCTTCCCACACTGAGTGCAAGTAAACGGTTTCTCTCCAGTGTGGTTCATCATGTGTAGATTAAGGGATGATGATTGGCTGAAACTCTTCCCACACTGAGTGCAAGTGAATGGTTTATCTCCGGTGTGGATTCTCATGTGTTGATTAAAGTTGGCTGATTGGCTAAAACTCTTCCCACACTGAGTGCAAGTGAATGGTTTCTCTCCAGTGTGGATTCTCATGTGTTGATTAAGGTGTGATGAGTGGCTGAAACTCTTCCCACACTGAGTACATGTGAATGGTCTCTCTCCAGTGTGGATCCTCATGTGTTGATTAAGGTGTGATGAGCATTTAAAACTTTTCCCACACTGAGTGCATGTGAATGGTCTCTCTCCAGTGTGGCTCGTCATGTGTAGATTAAAGTTTGTTGATTGGCTGAAACTCTTCCCACACTGGGTGCATGTGAAAGGTTTCTCTCCAGTGTGGATCCTCATGTGTTTATCAAAGTTGACTGATTGGCTGAAACTCTTCCCACACTGAGTGCAAGTGAATTGTTTCTCTCCAGTGTGGCTCATCATGTGTAGATTAAGGGATGATGATTGGCTGAAACTCCTCCCACACTGAGTGCAAGGGAATGGTTTCTCTCCAGTGTGGATCCTCATGTGTAGATTTAAGTTTGATGATTGGCTGAAACTCTTCCCACACTGGGTGCATGTGAATGGTTTCTCTCCAGTGTGGACCTTCATGTGTAGATTAAGGGATGATGATTGGCTGAAACTCCTCCCACACTGAGTGCAAGTGAATGGTTTCTCTCCAGTGTGGATCATCATGTGAATATTAAGATTGCCTTTTCTTCCAAAACTCTTTCCACACTGCGTGCAGGTGAAACGATTCCTGTCTCTCCTTTTCAAAATACTTTCAGTCTGTAAATTAGTTTTTTCCTCAATTTTGACATGATCTTCCTCCTCTTTACTCCTCTCATTATCTTCAATTAGCTCTGAAATAAATAAAAATTATTAGTTTTCATCAAGTCTTAAAAACTCTCATCAAAAGCTGAAAAGTGAAAAGACACTGGAAACATTGGCTACATTGTGCAATGTAAATTGTGCCAAAAGACACTTAACATAGAAGTTATAGTAAACTGAAACTGTGTCAGTCCAGTTTTCAGAGTTTCTTACATAATTGATTATAAAAGTTATTTTGGTCATATTGATAAGACACAGATTTAAAAAGTGTAGAAGTCCATCTATTAGCCCAATGATGAAACTAACAGCATGGTCGAATGTTAAATGCATGGAAGCCTTTTCTAGTGCTTCTGAAAAGAATTTTGTTATTTATTAGAATTTATTTATATTCGTTTTTTAGCTCAGAATTTAATCTGACTTAATCTGAAGTGTTGTAATATGTAGACCGTTCTTACAATTAGAAATACAGATCACATTCATCATTTATGACTTAATTTAGAGTTTTGATTTATATCTGATTCTTTACTCTTCAGTTGTACGTTCATTAGGGACCAAACGCTGCTCAGAGTTTAATGCCCCAGTTTTGCATGTCTTCCCATGGACAGTATGTCGACACTCTGAAGTTAGTCAGAGGGTGCAAGATTAACTAATATTCAAATAGACTGGTTGCAAACTGCCCACTCATCCTAAAAAAAGTCAATTTAGCCAATCCCATGCAACTTGCTAAAATCAGCGATTAGATGATTAAAGATCTCCATGCTGTCGTGCCACACTGCTCCGTACAGTCAAATGTGCCTTTAAAATCAAAAGTCTAATCATGTCGAATCATAAAGGTAGCGCAGCCTCTACTTAATCCACTGGATATAAAAAGATTTCAGGAGAATTCAGAATGAGTCAAAACTGAACATTTTATTTGTCAGGTAAAATTGTATTATGCAAATTACACAATAAAACAATCAGAAAGCCACTTCAGAGCTGATACTGTAAAAATACAGCATCCATTACTCAAAGATATGAAGGATTTGGATTTCTACCTTCCAGTCAGTCTCAGCATGGATCAACATTTATCCTTTTCTCATCAACCTGTTTCTCATTTTTTACAAAGACAATTATTGAATAATAAAATTAACATATTGCTTAATATAAGAATGTTCAGTGCATCCGCCTGTCTCTTTGTAACTATTTTCAGGAGCCGCCAAACTAGGTCAGAGGTCACGGAGACCTCGAGTGTAACTGAAGGGCGGAAGACTGGAAGCAACTGTTTCTATAGTTATTTCTATGAGTTAATACTATCTAAAATGTCTTAAGTGATTTTGCTATTTTTACGGTTAATTCTTTTAAAGATATTCTACTTTTTATTCAAGATAGACCTTGTGTAGTAAGAATATAACTGCCTGAATGTAGATTACACCAGTTTTTAACCAGTTTTGATAAAGACGGCTGAGAGTACACAGCCTTGGGTAAGAAACAGTTTGTACTTTAAGTGTGTGTGTTCTATTTTATTGTGGAACCGTTTCACAGGTCTGGAGTCAGCTCTAAACAGTCTGGTGGATGTCTGACGTTTATGCTTGAGATACTGTTCAGAATTGTATGCACGCACCTCACGTGGGAATTTTCCAAGTCTATCTGTGTTTTAACCAATTAGGTTAGAACACCTCTATGAATGGCATAGTTGATGTTATGTGAGAGTATAATTGTTATTGATTTGTGAATGTAAGGCAGAGCGGCCTAGGAACTAGGGTTACCACTTTTAATACAAAAAAATAAGGGACGCATACTGCAGTGGTGGCCACATCCCCAATCACAGGCCCAATAGCATGACAGTGGTGGTAAATCGCAACTTAAAATATGTTTTCAGGAAAGTGTGAAAACTTGGACTTTAAAATAAACTGTCTTTTGTTGAAATCTGTGTAAAAAGATGCAGTCAGTCTTTCTCTATTACAACTCTGCAGCACTAACTCTGCAGCACTAATATAGCCAACACAATCTCACGGCAATTCATAACTTTTTGATTTAGTGGCTAATACGTACGATCTAATTCGTACAATTTAGTACAATTTGCTCATTCCACAATGACGGTTGGGTTTAGGTGCCATGCCTCCTTTTTAAAGATCGTACAATTTCGTACAACTGAACTCGTACGAATTCGTACAAATTAGCCACTAAACTGACAAACTGTAAAATACTTACGTTTTCTCGTGAGATCAGGCTAATATAGCTGATGTTATGTTTAATAGTGTGGTACACCTGAGTTAACTCAGCTGCTGTAACCTAGAGAAGAGGAGAACATACTAATAAACCTAATTTTAAAGGGTAGAATTGATAACAGATTTTGGCTAAAACATTAGTCATTATTTGTAGTAACACCTCTCCAAACATGGAAACATGGCTTGATAACAGTTTCTAACACTCTGCGGTACTTTTGCAGTCGCTTGCGCTTAAACTCTGAAACTTTCAGACGTGGGGGTTACCTGGAGAAGCATCTGCCATTACTCTCTGTCAACACTTGACAGACTCTGCTTAAAAGACCCGCCCTCCTCACTGGACAAAGACCAATCAAACTAACGATGACATTAGTATTACCCAATCAAAAGTAGGAAATAAGGCATGTTCATAAAATGTGTGTGGGATGATTTGCATGAAAAGCTACTTTAAAAATATGATAAATACGGGACAAATCCCGTCCCGTATTGATTCAAAATGGGATGCCCAATTTATTTCTCAAATATGGGATGATTCTGTATTTTAAGGGACAGGTGGCAACCCTACTAAGAACTCATTGCGATTGTTGTGAATTTGAGAAGTTAACCATTTCTGGGTTGAGGGGGAGCATCTGGCAAAGATCTTATCAAAGCCAAAAAACAAATCAACATATACCAGTGAAATAGTACAGTGACATTAAGACCCCTTTACCAATCACACAGAGACATTTAAGATGATCCCCAACATGAATTTAGTGCTACAAGATACACCATATTTAAACCTTGGACATTTTATGTGAATGATCTGCTCGGATCAGAAGGTAACTTTAGAGTCGAGAAGGAGGGCTTGAGGTGAAAGGAGAAGGATGAACTTTCTCTTATTCCCCCTGGTGAGGTGTAGCTCTGTGTTTCCAGCCTATTGTCAACTGTCTCAGGTTGATTTGAATAGAACAGTTAATCAGCCGGTTTCCTGATCTTCCTCTTAGATCAGAAAGTTTATTGTTTTATTGCATTTCATGAAAATCCATAACAGTTCTCAGGGTCTGATATTCTGGAGAGAATAAGCAAACTTTACAAAAGCTGTAAATGGCCTATTTTTATACATATATATTCATAACTACAACAGAATGTTTTTTCTAAAATGTGTAAAGCAGACAGGGAGTACTTGTTCATTCTGTGCCTGACTGGTAACCGCATCAGAAGAAAAAAGTTCTGGGATAACAGCTGAACAAACAGCTGAATATTTGCCTCGCAGACATGAGACATACCTGTACAGCACCTGCAGATTTCTAAAAGCAATATTACCCTACACAAGTATGCTGATGACATGGCTGTGGTTGGACTTATGGTCAAGGGAAAAGAGGAGCTACAGAGGGCCTACATTAGTCACGCTTCCACTACTGCGCCTAAAGCGAGCGAGCCAAGGCCAGTCGCATTTCCACTGTCACCTCCAGGGTCTGATCTGGCCAAAGCGGGGCTTTCTCGGGGCCAGCAGCCAGCCTTTTTCGGCCCGCCGAATACCTTGGGCCAAAGAGGGCCATCTCGGGGTTCGGGGCAGAGTGAAAGGAAATGCGTACACTAGTTTTCCGATCGCATACGAGTACATGCAAACAAACAAATAAATAAATAAGGAAAAGGAACCATGAAGGTTTCTCATAGGCTCATAGAAACCATAGAAGGTTTCAAAAGAACTCATAGGCTTGGGGTCTTTTTGCAAATGATCGCCCTGATGTTTCCCTTTTAAATGTAAGGCTGTTGCATAAAATAATAAAGTTTTAATTTATAAGGAACATTCTTTGCTGCGTCCACCTTGATGTTTCAATAACGCATAATAATCTTTACACCATATTAAAGCAGTCAGTAAAGGTTTTCGAGAGTTTTTGTCAAATTTAATAGGTGTGCTTGTACGTGTTTAGATGCCTGTATGTGTGTGTGAGAACGAGCAAAAGAGCGCTCCCTTCACAGCTCTGTTAATGCCGCGAGCAGCTTTTTAAAAGAATTTTATTTTGTAGATAATACACAATATGAATGCAACAGAAAGACATAAAACTTAACAAATTACGTGTCCACTTTTGTAGACTCAAAACAATAGTGTCATATCTTGATAAAATAGCCTAAGCTATATTGAAATAATTTAAAGAATTACAAATATCGAATATAATAAAATCACATTAAATAAATAAACCAATATAAAACAAACAAAAGCTATAACAATGTAGGTATATACAATACATATATCAAACTGTTTTAAAGCCTTATTAAACTTTCATTTTACAAAGGCCTGTCTGAAAAAAAAAGATTTTAGATATTTTCTAAAAACAATAAACACCAGAGAAGGTTTGAAATATTATTTATAAAGTATTTGGATACGATGATATTAATCAAATCGTGCATACAGAGCATTTTTTTGGTGAGTAAAAGCAGAAACTAGGCTACCTTTTTTTCTGTTATCCAGTCCTGCACAGCGGCGCTTTACAAACGCATTGGGGAAAACTGCAAATACAAAGTGTGTTCTCTGTCCTTAAACAAGGGTTTATGCTTTTATATGACGTGGTAAAATGTAAACATGAAATTTTAAATACATGAAGAGCTTTATTAGTGGATAACTGCTGAGCGCAACGAAATATAGGCTATATTTTATTACTTGCTCTTATGTGCTGAAATACTTAACACTTGCCTTTACTTAAAGGGCACCTAGGTTACCCCGTTTTCAGATTTAATATAAGTGTTTTGCGTCTCCTCAGAATGTGTCTGTAAAGTTTCAGCTCAAAAAAACATCAGATTTTTCATTATACCTCTTACAAGATTCTATTTTATACATTTTTGCACCAGGAGGATGTTTTTTCGTACTGCGCATTTAAGGCTAGTCCTCCCCGCCTACCGTTTCTACGTGCCTCAATCTCCTCCCTCGGCTGCGTCAGACAACAGTTAGACTTAAATGAAGCAGATCTCACGTGGCGTTTGTGAGAAATCCTACAGTAAGAACTTTACCAATGAGTATTTGTTGTGCAGTTGCATTGATGAGTCACACACAATGTCGTTACAAAGTTCAAGTGCGCACACACACAGAGACACAGCGCAGACACACACACACACACACAAGAGAGACAGACAGAGCGCGTTTAGCTTTGCACTTTTTGCACGCATATGTGACAGGATACAGGTTAATCTCCACTGCTGTATAGATATCTGTTATGTTAATGTTCAAAATAAATCCAATTTAACGTCCACAAACCGGGATTGAAGCGTCTTCCTTTATAATTGTTCTGACACGCAGCTGTGCTGATGAAGTAAATTGCTGTAATTCATTACACACGTGCTCTGTTTTAAAACATTTTAAACATGTGAAACTTACTCTTGATCCCATTTGATGATCCTAGCGAACTGAACACACCTTTTATTCCCGGTTGATTTGCGCAGGTCCTGCCTTGTTGGAATGATTATACACATTACTACAGAGACATGTTAATACACAGCTGTCAATCAATTCGGTGGGCAGGGGACCGCACTCCTACGTCAAGTTGCGGTCGGGCTGAAACCCGCTCCACCGATTTTATGTTGTTAAATTGAAAAAAAAAAAAGACTGGGTGTGTTTAGATCACCCCAATATCACTATATCAACACATATGTCTGTCCAAACAGCTTGAAAAGTAAATTTTTCATAGGTGCCCTTTAAGATATAATATGCAACATCCTTAAATAAAGGGGAATTACCTATTAAGTGTCAAATAGGGAAAATGGGAATGTAGGGAATGTTTCAGGTCTCTCCTGAGCATTTGGGCTGAATGTTTGACAGCGTCTTTCTAAATGAGGATGTTATAAAATAAATTTTCTACTGAGTTATTAACAAAGAATTTCTTTGGTTTTATATTATGGTAGGCTCCCTGTGCTGGCGAGACCACTTGACGTTTGATGCCAACAGTCGGTCGGCGAGTAAATGAATATATTCACACAGGCATGCGCGTATAGACATATAATGTAATGCTGTACAGTAACGTGTCAGTTGTTTGTTTGGGTTGTATTCTCTTTAATGCTCTCGAGATAATGCGATTGTGTGCATTATCCTAATTCCCGCTGAAGTGGGCGGGTTGTGTGACGTTTGATTCAGGGGACGTTCTGGGGGCAGGGTTTGCATGACGCGCTGCGAGCTACTAGCCCGATAGTGGAAACGCAACATGATTTCGGCCTCACTGCTCAACCTCCCGATAAAAGCCCTGGCTCGCACTGGCCCGACAGTGGAAATGCGGCTATTGAGCACATAGAACATCTGGTGACATTGTGTGAGGAGAGTGCTTTGTCACTTAATGCTCTGAAAACTAAGGAACTAATTATAAGTAGGGAAGGGCAGCCTATATGTCATCCAGTTACTATTGAGGGTCAACATGTAGAGATTGTAAACAGTTTTAAGTATCTGGGAATTATTTTAGATAGTGGCTTAAATTTTGGTCAACACTCAGACTATATCTAAAAGAAGGCAACACAGAGACTCTTTCTTTTAAGAAAATTAAATAGTTTTAATGTTAGTAAGGGTATTCTGAGGAAGGTTTATACCAGTCTGGTTGAAAGTATTATCTCCTATAATATTTCTTGCTGGTACAGACATCTTGGAGCTAGAAGCAAGTATAAACTTGCAAAGATCATTAATATGGCTAGTAAGATCATAATGGAGCCCCAAAAGCAGCTTGTGGAACTGTAAACAAAACAGACCAGACGGAAAGCCTCACAGATAGTTCAGGACTCAACTCATCCACTTTATTATGAATTTGAAAAGATTCCTTCTGGTAGACGATACAGAGTACCCACAGCAAAAACAAATATTTGTAAGAAATCTTTTATACGGTCTGCTATTACCATACTGAATAAATGACCATGAAGTAGATTATATGTCTAGGGTTGTGTGTTAGTAATCTGTGGTGTAGGAAGCTTTGTGTTTGTGCTCTGTGTTTTTGTATTTGGGATGTTTAGGAGGCCAAAAATGAATTTCCACACGTGTAGACAATAAAGTTTTCTCATTCTAATTTCTAATCTGCATAAAGGCTGGAATGTGCACCTTTCCCCTAGTGTGCTGTTGGATCATTTTCATCCATTCTGGGGTAATTGTGAGGCTTAATTTGGCCAAAACTTTCTCTGTGTTTCAGCTAACGGACTGATATTTGGGGACATCTTATTTTGACATTTTCTGGGAAAATATTGTGACCTAACGATTGGCTGTGAGAAACAAAAAGCGAAAGTAAGTATCGAAGCAACAGAGCAAAGACCGCTGTCTTGTTATTGAAGTGCTCGTTTCAACATACAGACTGGAGTATGTTTGCTTCCCATGCCACCTGTGGCTCTCACACAGACATTGACAGTTACACTTCCTCTGTTCGGGAATATATCAACACCACCATAGACAGTGTTACAACCCAGAAGCAAATCACCACATACCCGAATCAGAAGCCATGGATGAACAAGAAGGCCTCCTGCTAAAGGCACGCAACACTGCCTTTAGATAAGGGGATGCACAGGCCTACAGCACTTCCAGGGTTAATCTGAAGAGGGGCATCAAAAAGGCCAAGCACTGTTACAAGCTAAAGCTAGAGGAGCACATTTCCAACTCTGATCCTCTGCGCATGTGGCAGGGCATCCAGGCCACCAGCAACTACAAACCCAGCCAGTCCACACCCACAGCCACAAATGTCACCTTCCTGAACGAGCTAAATGACTTTTATGCCCACTTTGAAAGAGACAATAAAAAACCCTACACCAGGATCACTTCCTCAACCGACCCCTCACCTATCACACTCACCTCCTCAGAAGTCTACACCCCACTGAGTCGGATCAATGTGCGCAAGGCTGCTGGACCAGACGGTGTTCCTGGGCGCGTCCTCAAAACATCTGCAGAACAGCTCGCAGAGGTATTCACAGACATTATCAACCTGTCGCTTAACCTAGCAGCTGTGCCAACATGCTTTAAAACCACCTCTATTGTGCCAGTGCTTAAACATTCCAGCCCAACATGCCTGAATGACTCCCGCCCTGTAGCACTCACACCCATCATCATGAAGTGCTTCGAGTGGTTGGTCCTGGCACATCTGAAAGACTCTCTGCCATCCACACTGGACCCACATCAGTTTGCCTATTGTAGCAATAGGAGCACAGAAGATGCAGTCTCCATAGCATTGCACTTTGTCCTCACATACCTGGACAATAAAAACACTTATGCACGAATGCTGATTATTGACTTCAGCTCAGCATTCAACACTGTCATACCCTCTAAGCTAATGATCAAACTTAGAGACCTGGATATCGACACATCTCTCTGCAACTGGGTTATGGACTTTCTGACTAACAGACCTCAGAATGTTAGATCAGGCCACATCTGCTCCACCACCGCCACGCTCAATACTGGTGTACCACAGGGCTGTGTGGTGAGCCCCTTCCTCTACTCCCTTTTTACCATCGACTGTAGGCCTGTGATCAGATCCAACACCATCATCAAATTTGCAGATGACACCACAGTGATTGGTCTAATCAGCAGTAATGATGAGACTGCCTACAGGGAGGAGATACAGCATCTGGCCACTTAGTGCACCGACAATAATCTGCTCCTTAACACCAACAAGACCAAGGAGCTTATTGTGGACTTCAGGAAGGGACGAACAGGCTCGCAAGATCCCATCCACATCAATGGGATGGCCGTTGAGCCTGTCTCATCCTTCAAGTTCCTGGGGACCCACATCTTAATGGACCTCTCATGGACCACCAACACCTCCAGCCTGGTCAAGAAGGCTCACCAGAGCCTATTTTTCTTAAGGCAACTTAAGAAGAACCAGCTTTCATCATCTGTCTTGGTGAACTTCTACCGCTGCACAATAGAAAGCATCCTGACCAACTGCGTCACAGTCTGGTATGGAAGCTGTTCTGTTGCTGAGTGTAGGTCACAGCGGGTGGTGAAAACTGCCCAATGCATCACAGGGACCACACTACCAGGCATAGAGGACATCCAGAAGAAACACTGTCTGCACCGAGCATGCAGTATTCTTCTTAAGGACACCTCTCACCCTGCTCACAGACTGTTTTCGGTTAACTTTTAAATTACCACTATAGCACATGTTTGTTGTTATTTCTAGTTCTCAAATATATTTTGTCAATAATAGGGTAGCTTTGTAGAACAGGAGCTGTTCAAATTGTTTTGTTTTATACGTGAGGTCCCACATGGTAAGCTAGTTAAGAGTGGGAGTAGCTGGAAGTGTGTGCAAGTTTACACTCAAGATTTCAATATTGTTGTTTCGTGTTTAGAACTGTATGTGTGATCACCCCTTTTTTCTTTTTTCTCTTTCCTCTCTCTCCCCCACACATCCCCCTACATACAAAACCCACAGATACCTTTCGGATGCTACTGATAAATGTTTTTGACAGCCCTCCATAAAATGGGTGGAGTAAAGACAAACTTTACCAGTTGGAATGTGCGGGGGCTAAATCACCCAGTGAAACGAAACAAGGTGTTTGCATATCTAATTAAGTAAAATCTGATATTGTATATTTACAGGAGACACATCTGTTGAAAAAAGACTATTCTAAACTTAATAGAGAAGGCTATACACAAATATATCATTCTAACTTCAATAGCAAAAGTAGGGATGGTGCTGTACTCATACATAAGAATGTACAGTTTGTCATGAGTCAAATGTGTTGGATAAAAATGGCAGATACGTAATAATCGAAGGAAAACTTTTTAACATGTATGTGGTCCTGGCCAATGTGTATGCTCCTAATTGGGACATTGTACAATTTTTCAGTGATAATTTTCAATAATTTCTAGTCTCGACACACACAATTTAATTTTAGGAGGCAGTTTAAATTGTGTTTTGCACCCAATTTTGGACCACTCTAGCTCTTCAAGTAATACATTAAGTCAGCCAGCACAATGTATCAACTCCTTCCTTCAGACATATGGTGTAAGTGACCCCTGGAGATTTAAATATCCATCTTTCAAGCAATTTTCCTTCTATTCACCTGTGCATCAAAACTATTCCAGGATTGACCTTTTTTTCCTGGACAAGCAGTTATTTTCTCTTAATTTCAGCAGTAGAGTATGGTAGTATAATTTCGGACCATTGTCCAGTCTCACTAAACCTATGTTTTCCAGGCAATGTAATTCCCTCCAGGCAATGTAATCCCCCACCGTACATGGCGGTTTAACTGAAGACTTTCGGCAGATGGCGATTTTGTACAATTTATTGATGCTCAAATTGATTTCTTCCTTGAGACAAACGAATCCCCAGAGCTAAGTTATAGCATCCTATGGGATACTCTTAAAGCATATATAAGAGGACAGATTACTTCATATCAAGCTAGTGCAAATAAAAGAATGTCAAAACAGCTTACAGAGATTATGAATAAAATTAATACAATTGATCAGCTACACTCAACATCACCTTCCGAAGAGTTCTTCTGCAAGTGGAATACGCAGAGGATCTCCACATAAGATTACGCCAGATTCATTACAAACAAGCTGGACGGTTACTGTGTTACCAACTGAAACAATCCTCACCAGCTGGTTTTATAGCAGCAGTTAGTAAGGATGATGGCAGTATTATTACAGTATTATCGCAACTACAAACCCAGCCAGTCCACAGCCACAGATGTCTCCTAAATGAGTTTTATGCCTGCTTTCAAAGAGACAACAAAGAACCCTACACCAGGATCACTTCCTCAACCAACCACTCACCTATCACACTCACCTCCTCAGAAGTCTACTAGGCACTGAGTCGGATCAATGTGCGTAAGGCTGCTGGACCAGACGGTATTCATGGGTGCGTCTCAAAGCATGTGCAGAACAGCTAGCTGGGGTATTCAGACATTTTTAACCTGTCCCTTAACCTAGAAGCTGTGCCAACATTCTTTAAAACCCCCTCTATTGTGCCAGTGCCGAAACACTCTAGCCCAACATGCCTGAATGACTACCGCCTTTTAGTTCTCAGGGAGGAGATACAGCATCTGGCCACTTGGTGCACTGACAATAATCTGCTCCTTAACACCACCAAGACCAAGGAGCTCATTGTGGACTTCAGGAAGGGACGAACAGGCTCACATGTTCCCATCCACATCAATGGGATGGCCGTTAAGCCTGTCTCATCCTTCAAGTTCCTGGGGACCCACATCTCAAAGGACCTTTCCTGAACCACCAACACCTCCAGCCTGGTAGAACCAGGTGTCATCAGCTGTCTTGGTGAACTTTTACCACTGCACAATATAGAGCACCCTGACCAACTGCGTCACAGTCTGGTATGGAAGCTGCTCTGTTGCTGAGCATAAGGCACTGCAGCGGGTGGTGAAAACTGCCCAACACATCACAGGGACCACACTGCTGGCCATAGAGGACATCCAGAAGAAACACTGTCTGCGCCGAGCACGCAGTATTCTTAAGGATTCCTCTCACCAAGATTACGGCAGGCGCTTCAGGCTCCCCAGGACAAAAACCAGCAGACTGAGGAACAGCTTTTTCCCCAGAACTGTCTGTAGCGCATACTTAGTGGTGCTCGATTTGCTACTAGTTTAGCACTTTGAAATCGCCTGGACCAGCAATCAGAAGGAAAAGGATTCGACTCAAGAGCAAAAAAAAAGGTAAGTAGAATATGTATAAGTATACTTTCACTATTAAACAATTTAAAAGAGAATAAACCAGTCACTGAAATTATGATAAATTGTCTGTAATAATAAATTCACTCAGATACTTAAAATTTGCAGTAAGTGCAGAAATAACAAAATATAATTTCACAAGTAATTTGAATAATAAGACCACAAAATAAAGAAGATGTCAAAAGTTAAATGCACAGTTCAGAAAATTCAATAAGAAACAGTTCAATTCAAACATCAAAGTCCAGTGTTCCGTTAGGGCTCAGATACTAAAAGTCTGGGCTCTTAATGTTCAGTTCAGTTCGCAAAAAAAAGTAGAAAAAAAATATAGCAATGTTCCTCAACGATGAAAAGTTAAATCCAAAAATTAGGAAAAAAATATATATAATCCACAAAAAATCCAGGAAGCAAAAGTCAAAAAATATAAATCAAATGGTTCGATCCTACCAGATTTGATGACTGATCCCTTTGTGTCTCACCAGTCACAAATTGATGGGGTGGCTCGCCAGTCCAAACCGGACAGAATGCTCAGGATGGACAGTTCTCAATCACGTCTCTTCAAAGTGAGAAAAAAAAAACAAACCAAAAAAACCCGGCCTTGAAACAACAAAGCCGAATAAAACATTATTTTCAGTTGTCCGAATAAATAATCTTAAACCTAAAATGAATTGTGTGTCTAAATTATTAACACACACACACAGAACACATATGCTAAGTCACCATGTGCTCGTGTAATACATTGTGGTCTATGTACATAGTTAGCAAAGCTAGCATCCATCTAATACACATTTCACTGGATAAATCATTTTCAACCATAAAACTTTTCAACTAGAACACATCACAAACCTTTAAATAATTATATACACACATTTCACACTCATTGCTTCACATTTCACAGAGTTAGAGCTTTTAAACTTTTAAATAACTTATGTTCTGAATGTTTTTAATCACAATTCACAGTATATGAACTCAAAATAATAATATACATATCTTATAAAGAATCAAAACTTACCAAGAAGAAATGTAGATGATAATAAAAGAAGGAGAAAAAAAAGGAATAGATGTTAAAGTATAATAGATTCGTCAGGTCTCCTCTCACTTTTGTCAGTTGCTAGGTCTCAAACTGTCAAGCATTACTGATAGTTTCTCACAGTATCAAATAAATATGAAGTTATTTGTTAATAATCGCTGGATTATTAAGCCGTGTACATCTATTAAGCTCGTGCTCTCTCGTTCAAGTTCGCTCGCGCTCTCTCGTTCAAGATCAATAGCGTTCTCTCACACTCTGTCTGGCTGTGCACGCACTCAACAGGGGCGGAGCTAACTTCCGGGTAACTTCCGACTTCAGGTTAAAAGTCTCTTAGGAGTTTTATTCTTTTTCTTCCTATCTTTTTACTTGCATAGCAATCAATCTTTAAATTTCTATTTCTTCTTAAGTATTATTGTAAAAATCATTAGATAAATAAATTAAGCAGTCATGTAAGCTAGATTATTGATCTGGGTTACACTGTCTACCTTTTGAACTCTGCCACTCACTAACTCTTTTGCACTATTTTGCCCTCCTAATACACCCCCACTCTCCTCATAACTTATACTCCTCACAATCACTGCACTGTTTAACATTTGCACATTTAAATTTTGCACATATGAATTTGCACTACATTGCACCGATTAATTTATTTGAACTGTACATACCCACTGCACATGGACATATGTAATTATGTACACACCCACTGTACATATGCATTTGTAATTATGTTTATCTATCTGCACACTGATTATTATTAGTAATCTGTACATATATTCATTTATTGTAAATCTCTGTTCATAGCTAATACAACCTGTATATAATGTTTATAGTACACCCATCTGTAAATACCCCCATCTTTTTTCTATAACTGCACTTTATACCTGTTTATATTTTAATTATACCTGTATCCTGCACTTGCTGCTATTGCACTCCTGGTTAGACCTAAACTGATATTGATATTGAAAATGCGATCAAAAAATTGAAAACCGGAAAAGCACCAGGCCCTGATGGCTTCCTGGCCAAGTTTCATGAGAGGTTTTCTGCCAAGCCCACACCCCTGTTGTGCAAGGTATTTGCTGAAACTCTTGTCTCAGAATCACCCCCCCCCCTCCCCCTCCATGACATTGGCTGTTATAACAGTACTTCTTAAAAAGGATAAGTTTCCACTTAAATGTGAATCTTATCGTCCGATCAGCTAACTCGGCTGTGATTATAAGATCCTGGCTAAAGTGCTGACAATCAGAGTGGAGTCAGTCATGAGAAAGATAATTCACCCAAATCAAACTGGTTTTATTGTTGGAGACAGTTATCTTACAACCTTTGTCGCTTATTTAATATTATTTATTCACCTAAAAATAATACCGATCTAGAGGTCTTAATTTCTTTAGATGCCTATAAAGCATTTGATAGAATAGAGTATATCTATTTATTTACAGCGCTTAAAAATTTTGGTTTTAGACCTGGATTCGGTTTCTGGGTTAAAATTATATATTCCAGGCCCCAAGCATCCATTCGAACAAATAACATATTTTCTAAATGCTTTCTACTCTCTAGGGCAGGGGTGTCCAAACTCGCTCCTGGAGGGCCGGTGTCCTGCAGATTTTAGCTCCAACTTGCCTCAACACACCTGCACGGATGTTTCTAGAAAGCCTAGTAAGTGCTTGATTAGCTAGCCCAGGTGTGTCTGATTGGGGTTGGAACTAAACTTTGCAGGACACCGGCCCTCCAGGACCAAGCTTGGACATGCCTGCTCTAGGGGAACAAGACAGGGCTGCCCTCTGTCCCCTCTGCTCTTTGACATTGCCATCGAACCTCTTGCAACCATATTACGGAACTCAGATGGCTTGCAAGGAATTTTCAGAGAGGGATAAGAACATAAGCTCCTGCTTTATGTGGATGGTCCTCTTTTTCTGTCAAATCCAGATACATGTATTCCAAAAGCTCTTACAATAATTTCAGAATTTGGAAATATTTCTGGATACAAAGTCAATCTAGCAAAGAGTCTCCTTTTCCCTATCAATGATAGAGCACAGCAAATGTCCTTCCAATCCTTTCCATTTTCAGTAAGTCCTGATAAATTTGTTTAAAACGACATTTGACAAAGGCAAACGAGATATGACGCTGTGGTCAACCCTTCCTTTATCTTTGGCTGGAAACATCAATTCCATTAAAATGAAAATCCTACAAAGATTTCTGTTTCTATTTCAGACTATGTCTGTTTTTATTACCAAGTCATTTTTCAAGGAGTTGAATAATTGTATTTCTACATTTCTCTGGGATAAGAAAATTCCTCGCATAAGAAAGCAATTCTTGGAAAGAAAGGAAGAAAGAGGGTGGATTGGCAATGCGAATTTTTTTTACTATTATTGGGCGGCCAATTTACACAAACTGATATTCTGGTTTTCCAACATCTGTAATGATGAGGCTCCACTTTGGTCAATTTTGGAACAGCACACGTCTATATCAGTGTCTTTATGCTCATTACTTTGTGCTTCGATTCCAGTGAGTAAACAATATTCTATGAATAACCCAGTTATTAATGGATCACTCAGAATATGGTCACAATTCAGACCCCGCTTTAATAATAATCAAGCATTATTTTCTGCTCCTATTTTGTTAAATATGTTATTCCCTTCCTCTTATATAGATTCAGCATTCCAATTCTGGTCTAGGAACGGAGTTAACCGTGTTAAGGACCTGTTTAAAGATGGCACGTTTATCTCATTTCAACAGTTAAGAACAGACATTGAGATACCCCAGTCTAATGTTTTTAGGTACCTTCAGGTCTGTAGTTTTGTAAAAAACACTTCTCTCCTCCACTAAACCAACCAGAAGCATGCTGGATAGATGAATTAGTAAATATGGACCCATATCAAAGGGGTATGATGTCCATGTTATATGAAGTGAACCCAAGAATTGCCTCCCCTTTCCTAAATTGCATAAAGCAAAAATGGGAAGACGAACTGGGATTAGAAATATCAGATACAGCCTGGCAATATGCCATAGAACTGGTACACTCATCTTCTGTATGTATTAGACATGGTCTTCTTCAGTTTAAGGTGCTTCATAGGCTTCACCAATCTAAGAGCAAGCTTGCAAAAATGTACCAGGGTGAGATGCATCTTGCCCCAGATGTGGTTTGGAGCCAGCAGATCTGAGTCATATGTTCTGGGGATGCCCTAGATTACATAAATTTTGGACCAATATTTTTAGATCATTTTTATCTATATGTAATAAAGATGTGGATCCTAATCCTTTGACCTCGATTTTTGGTACAGTGCCAGAAGAAATGTACCTGTCAGCTAATCACATAGAAATCATTGCCTTTTCTTCTTTATTGGCCGGATGCCTGATTCTTCTCATGTGGAAAAACACAAACCCGCCATCCCAAACATTGGATATTCGAAGTGTTATTACATCTTAAACTGGAGCTCCTTAAGTACACCATCCGAGGCTCTACAAAAAAGTTTTATGAGGTTTGGCAGCCTTTTCTATCCTACATTGAATGCTCAGGGGTATTAAATCCTAACTGAGAGTTTATCCCTAATTTCCTAATTTCTATTTTTCAAATTTTATCTATTTTTGTCTATTTCATTTATTTATTTTTCACTTTCTCCCTTTTTCTTTATGGGGTGTGAGTATGTCTGTAGAAAACCTTGGCGGTTTTAAAACCTCAACTTTTCCCAAACCGCAGTATACCTTGAAAACGGTTATCGTCCCATGCCTACGCAGCATAACACTGTTTTCAGGATCTAAAAATTCTTCCTTTAAAAAAAGTCTCAAGCAAAAAGATTCCAATGGCGCCGCCTGCTGGTACGTGAAGAATATGGTCAATACTGACGAACTTTACACTGAAATGTGTGCATATCATCAGCATGCTGTAATCCATTTCGTAAGCAGCAAAAGTCATTTAGGCTAGTGTTTTGGCCAGTTATAGTCAGTGCAATGCTAAACGTTATTGTTCCACTATAATTTGTTTGCTTTGTCTCACATCGTCCCACAGCAACATTCATTTTCTTTTCGGCTTAGTCCCTTTATTAATTTGGGGTCGCCACAGCATAATGAACAGCCAACTTATCCAGCTATGCAGCGGCTGCCCTTCCAGCTGCAACCCATCACTGGGAAACACATACAAACTTATTCACACACACATACACTATGGACAATTTAGCCTACCCAATTCATCTGTACCGCATGTCTTTGGACTGTGGGGGAAACCGGAGCACCCAGAGGATGCCCACGCGAAAGCAGGGAGAACATGCAAACTCTACATAGAAACGCCAACTGACCCAGCCGAGGCTTGAACCAGCGACCTTCTTGCTGTGAGGCGACAGCACTACATACTGCGCCACTGCATCGCCTTGTACAATGTTTTATAATAATTAATTATTTTAGTGTTCATTTTGTTCAGCACGTTTAAAATTGGGGGCATACATGTTTTTGACATACTTTAAACCAGGGTTTCTGCAGGATTCACCAAGTTAGATTTAAGACTTTTAAAGACAATTTCAAGACCATTATGAATGAAATTTTTGACTCATAAAGGGCTAAAGGATTTTTCAAATGGCACAGATAGAAAGGATTTCATTTGCCCTATCAAAAAATAAATAATAATAATAATTTTATGAATTTAATAATACAATAATGAATTAATAATAAAAAAAATCTAATAATTTAGATATTTCTTAGCAAAAGATCTTAAATATTGTGTAAAACCAAGCAATCTTTACTTTTATCCACACACTTTTTTCCAACATAAACTTTCTTTAAAATAAAAAAACAATTAACAAATGCTTTAAAAGTTTTAAAAACTATAATAAACTAAAAATATGCAAAACAATCTGTCCAGGTTAATGTCCTCAGCAGTAAATACATGGAGCACGTTTAAACAAATGTTATTGTGAGGAAAATAATTAAACCATTATGATAAATAGAGTTAAAATGACCTTTTTGAATAAAAAGTTGAAAGTTTTATTGAGATAAATTGTTGGTGATTGTATGGGTTTTGGCCAGATTGGGAAGCAAAACATAAACAAAGGAAAATTAAGACTTGTTTAAAATAAGATTTAAGACCTACAACAGTATATTTCAGTAAATTTAAGACTTTTTAAGGCCTAAAATTTTACAACATTTTGTCACTCGCGGAAACCCTGTTTAAACACAATAGCCCTGGTAATTAGTTATTATAATATTGATGTAATTGTAACTCAAAAACTGTCTGTGAGAACTAATAGCAACTACTAGAAACAAGTTTAAACCCATAAAAAATTTAATAAAAAAAGAACTAGGCAGCACACTCAGGGCTGCAAGATGGATTTAATTTAGTATTATTATTATTAAAATATATCTGAATGAGGATCAAATGACTGAGTTGGTCTTTGAGAATGAAAATTAACCTGTTTGTTCCAGCGGATCTTCCTGTTTGACTGTGAATGTTTCTTCAATCTTCAAATCTTCACTCTCCTCTTTAATAAACGCCATTTTTATAACAGTGTGGAGATCAGTCGCTTCAGCAGGAGTTTTTCCTCTGTGTTTGGACACTTTATCCTGTTTAAAATGAATAAAACAATGAACAGATACAAAATATCTTCTCTTCAACACTTGCTTCAACAGTTTCTTTTCATGAGTAATTAACAAAAAGAAATCAGGTAAAAGAGTAAGTCCGAGCAAGAAACAATAGCCACAAATTAGCTGAATAAAACTAGTAACATTACTCCATTTCTTATATATAGTGTTGTATACTTAGAATTGACTGACATTGTGCTATTTAATAAATTAAACCTTCATTAAAACACTTATTACACACATTTCTGTTGTTCAAACAATAGCCCTCACTACTGTGCGTAAAACAGTGCTACGTTGTATAAAGGGTTAAAATAATAACAACAGGTACAAAATTTAGCATTGGATAAAAAAACTGAAACTTTAATCAATCGGTTTATATTTATGTAAACGCTTTAAAACAAACCTTTCTCCAGTCGAATCACAGTGCGGGAGTGGCGCAGAATTATGACGTCACACGCCAAGCCAAAATAAAAGTCTTTTTTGTTTACCTTTTTTTTCCCCACTTACTGTTGCAGGCATGACTTATTGATACATTTCTCCCTCGTTTTCCACTTTCTCACATACACAGACACACATATATTCAGTACTTGGAGTTGATCAAAACCTTTACTCTAAACATTTTAGGCCAATTAAAAAAACTTTTTAATCCATTAAGACTCTGTGTTTAGAGCAGATAATCTCAACATTCTAAAAGTTATAACAAATAATCTGATGGGTGTTTTGAGCTGAAACTTTACAAACACATTCTGGAGAATCTTAAATCTTGAAAAGGGGTCAAATTGGTGCCCTTTAAATAAAAAGTACCCATTACTACTACATGTTTAAGTTTGACTAGCTGGGTCATAACGCTATAAAGTGCCTTTGATGTCCCACAAGATCGAATCAGTCCTACATGAACATAACGCACAATAATGAAACTCTGAGTTTTGATATAACTGGTTAAACTTTTACACACATGCAGGTAGAATTATAAGTGTTTTGTCAATTTTTGCCATATTCTTTTATTGAATAGATGTGATTTTGCCATGTTCCACACACTGCTCAGACAACTTCAGTGAGTCTAAAAATTAGGTAAATTAGATCAAATTAAAACAAAAGATTTATAAATTTCCTTATTGTCTTTAACAAGTTATTTAACAAAAAAAAAATCATTTAAATATCATTAATCATTTTGCACGTGTCCTTAAAATTGCTGTCCACCGTGACATGATGTGGTAAATGCCGCTTAGCCAACTTCAGTGAGTCTAAAAAGTAGGTAAATTATATCAAATTAAAAATATTTTAAAATATTCTTATTATATTTAACAAGTTATTTGATTTTTTTTTTTAAAAATTCTGTTTTAATAATATCATTAATCAATTTGCACATGTCCTTGAAATTGCTGTCCACCCTGTCATGATGTGGTAAATGCCCCTTTAAGAAACCCTCTGATGTACTCATTGGCATCCCCGTACCAATTTTGCTTTTCTTCAGAGGAGGTTTAAACATCTGTATGTTTCCTGTTTTTCCTCATATTGCGTTTGAAACTGAATGTTGTCAAGCTTAACATGTCCACCCTGTCAGAGTGAAATATTCATTTATAAAAAAAAAAATCTAATTTAAAGTATAGATCTTAAAGAGCTTAAATAGGGAAACACTTTATCAGCTTCAGATACATCCTGTGTTGAATAAATTAGCCAAAAATGTCCTCCTTGTCATTGTCCACACTGTCACAAATCCTTACTTGAGAGGGTGGACATATATGCATTGTTATTGACACTTTATAGATTTATTAATTAATTTATTTAATGTTTTATTGTTAATTAGTTAATGTTTTATGTTACAACACTTATACACACATACTGCACCAGTAGATGCAATATATGAGTGGACAATACAAACCTTTTGGCAATATCTGTCTCAGTCTATATAAAGAATATCCTTTTAAAGTCCATATAATGGATCTCACTGACTGTTTGGAATAAAACTACAGCCCTAAGTATTTGTACATTTATGTGAACATCTGTAATCTAATTATTACATTTCTTACAGCCTAAGGTCTAATAATATTTACCTTTTTCTGAAGAAAAAAAAAAACGGTATTATTAAGGTGTTTAACTTGAGTTGCTTCCAATATTCCCTTCACTCCTCTAATACAATGTACAATATAAAGATTTACATTCATTAGCAAATTTAGTTTAATTTGAAGGACAATAATTGTTTATTTTAATATTAATATGCATATTGATAAAACCTAATTGATAACAGAAGAGGCGGCATGGTGGCTCGGTGGTTAGCAGCATTAGTGAAAACAGAAGTTGAATTCTTGAAAACTTTTATAACCCTTTTATATGAACCCTTTAATATTTCTTGTTATACCTGTTTTTTTTTTAAATGTTTCTCCATATTTAGTTCACTAAATAAACCCTTTGTCCACTCTGTCATGCTAATGTCCACCCTGTCATCTTGTTTTCAACCGTCATGTTCAACTTTTTATAAAAATGAACAAATTATTTATAACCTCAGCAAAACATCTCGTGTGATTTCTTAATTAACCAATAAAGGACAGTTAATATTGTCTGAAATCTGGACAAAATATTTTAGATCTTGGGGTTTATTTAGAAAAGTATGTGCACTGATAGCCTATTTTATTGGAAAATTAATGTTTTGTCTATTATTTCATTATTATAAGTAGAATTTTTCCATGAAGTTGGGTTAGTAAAGGGACACATGACCTTTCTGAAAATATAAATGTTATAATCACACTGAAATGAAAATATAGTTATACTACTTTGAATTTGTTCATGACAGGATTGACACAATTTGAGGTTTGTTTCCTGTTTTTCTGCTTGCAGATTATTTGTAAAAAAGTGCAGGAGCTTGACCAACATTCATTTCTTACAGTCTAAGGTCTAATAAATACAACAACTATGTGGTTAAATAAAAATCTCAAACTTAAAAAAATATATATATATTTTTTAATTTTGGTGTCTCAAAGGCACTTTATAGTGATAATGACCCTAAAAACGTTTTTCAAAATTGTCTTAAAAATGTTTAGATTAAAGGTTTTGATCAACTTTAAATACTGAATATCTGTGTCTGTGTGAGAGATAGCAGATCTGTTGTGTAAAGTGGAAAACGAGGGAGAAATGTATCAATAAGTCATAACTGCAAGTGGCTAAAAAGCTAAACAAAAAAAGACTTTTATTTTGGCGTGGCGTGTGACGTCATAAGGCTGCGCTGCTCCCGCGATGTGATTCAAGTGGAGAAAGGTTTGTTTTAAAGCTTTTACAGATATAAAGCGATTGATTAAAGTTTCAGGTTTTCCCTCCGCTGCAAAATATGTACCTGTTGTTGAGTTGAGTTTCTCATTAAAAGAAACTGTTGAAGAAAAGTTTTTTTGTTTCTGTTCATTGTTTGATTTATTTTAAACAGGACATTTTTATTGTTTTGTTCATTTTAAACAGGATAAAGTGTCCAAACAGAGAAAAACTCCTGCTGAAGCGACTGATCTCCACACTGTTATAAAGATGGTGTTTATTAAAGAGGAGAGTGAAGATGTGAAGATTGAAAAAACATTCAGAGTCAAACAGGAAGATCTGCAGGAACAAACAGGTTGGTTTTCATTCTCAAAGACCAACTCAGTCATTTGATCCACATTCAGATATATTTTAATAATAAGAATACTAAATTAAATCCATCTTGCAGCTCTGAGTGTGCTGCCTAGTTCTCCTAAAGGCACATAAGCACTCATTGAAAGACAGGAATCAGTTTCTTTTGTTACTTGTTCTCATGTCTTTCCCATTTTCATTATTTTATGTATTATTAGTCTCCCATTTTCTTTACCTTCTTAAGTTTATTATTTTTCTTGTTCTCCTACTGTTTGTAAAGCGTCTTTGAGCACTGGGGCTATATAAAATAAATAAAAACAATAAATTAAAACAAATTTAACTGAGCTGACGATATACAGTATTCTCGTAGAAGATATCTGCTATTACAGTGATAGTGTTGGATTAGTACAGGGGTGTCCAAACTTCGTCCTGAAAGGCCGATGTCCTGCAGCTTTTAGCTCCAACTTGCCTCAACACACCTGCATGAATGATTCTAGAAAGCCTAGTAAGTAGGGATGGCTTACGTGAAACTGATGATTCGACACAGTATTGAGATCCCAAAGCGCAAGTTTCGAAACACTGCATCGAAGCATGATCTGAAACACCCAGGTCATGTGACTAAAGTGTTTTGAAACACCTGGTCACGTGACTAAAGCAATTTAAAGCATCAATCAGTTCAGAAGCGCTTCGAGACCTGGCGAATCTGCGTTTGAAAAACAGAGTCCAAAATTTCTTCTGTCTCATATAGCCTAGCGGAACGTGAGTGTGCATGTTGTTACTGAGCTTCAAATGACTTTTGGGTTCGAATCCCGACTTGTACAAATACTAAAATAAAATTAAATACTAAACTGCGCATTCTCTCCGCCTCATTTATAAACAGCGGAACGCACTTTACACTTCGTCATTCATAATCTTTGCTGTTGTATTGAGTCGAAAGAATATATACAGTGTAATGTTCTTTTAACAGATATTTTCCTTTTGCTAAATTTTTATCATTTCTCTTCTGCAAATTAGATTTTATAAAAATCTGCTTGATTCTTTTAAAACCGAGAGCAGCGCCCGTCAATTGGTGTTTTTCCATTAGTGAATGTTTTGTGAATGTTTTATTTTATGTGTTTAGTCTTTAATGTATTTTTAAATCATTTTATTCTATTCAAAGCAGCACTCAGACATGAATTTATCCTTCAAAACGTGGCATGAGAGCGATGCATGTGTCGGATGATTGCGTTTTTTTGCGCGCGCAATCAATTCCTGATCCTTTGCATACATTTTTTTAATCAAAAGACAAGATAATTTAATTACTTTTAATGTGCTAAAATATTTGTTAAACGAATGTTATTTAAAATAAGCATGTATATACCTATTAAGACTGTAAAACTGAATAAATTGCATGGTCTAATCGGAAATAAAGGAAATTAGTTATCTATTTCATTATTTCATGCATAAAACAGGCTAGTCTTTTTATACTTTGAGTTAATTGATCTGAAACTTTTAATAGCATTTTTTTTTCTTGTAAATGATAAAAGTTGCATCAGATTGATGAAAACGAACCTGAATACCCGCGAGAACAGGGCCACAATGACTTTTTTTTATATTGAAACAATTGAATAGTGTTCTCTGTCTACATGACAGGCAAACGTGTCAGAAAAAACAACAACTGCTGAATCTCTTTTGAATAAAAACAAATGTTGTCTGGTTTAGTGATGTTAGTAATGCAAAGAAAAATGCAAAGCAGAATTCTCCTGATCTCATTAACCCACTGATGACAGCCAGCTTGTGTTGGCTTTTAAGGTGGTTAATGAGGTTTGTTGTGTTATCTTGGGAAGCTTGAACTAAACAAGAGCAAAGGCTACCTGATCAACATTACATTCCTCGAAAAAAAAAAAAAACACTTGCAATCTAGACACAGTCATCTCATGCTTGTCCGTAAACTCCACTCATTAAAATAACGGCTAGGTGTCAACACTGTAAAATTGTGACAATATTTAATTATTGATCGTGGGCCACAAATATCGGTATCGTGCTAATAATACGATTAATGATGCAGCCCTATACCCTTTCATTATGTTCTTGGCTGCTTTTGACCCATTGACTTCCATTATAACCACATTTTTTAACCGCAAAGCCATGACACCAAATAATTATGCATTCTAGATTGTTGGTGTTTTCCCTGTTGGGAAGAGGTAAAATGTGTCATTTTGTACTGTTGATTATCAGTTGGCTGCATTAACCATTTAGATAGGCCTGTTTAAAAAAGTTTCTGTCTTTTTATATGGAGTTCAGTGGAGTAAAACAGCAGATTATAGTGTGTGTGCATAAATACACTTTGTAGGGGGACCAACAGTTTTAACCCAAAATGACAGGTCTATCAGATGAAGAAGAGCAGGAGTCAGAAGTTTACTTAAAAGAAAGTTTACTGTAGATAGTTTGCAGTTTCCTCAGCAGAGGCCAGCTTCAACACTCGCCAACAGTTTGTAGACCGCTCAACATACAATCTCAGAACAACAACAATTATACTCTTACATAACGTCATTAACTGCGTCATACATATAGGTGTTTAACCCCCAGGGGTCGAAGACCGCGTTTACGCGTTATGATGCGTCTTCTACTCATAACGTCAAAAAGAACTTAAATTACACTTTCAGTTTTGATCGTACAGATAAGATCAATACATCAATCAGGTCTAAGTGTCTAGTTTTTATTGTGTACACTCACAATGACAACAAACGTGTGTGTGCTTTTGCAATATAAGGATAATAAACAGTGTAGGCATTCTCTCTTTTCTCTCTCCGCAAACTGTTTAGAAATGCGTCAGTAAAGTGCACTGAAACTCAACGAAAACAAAACGCACAGATAACTGGAAATGAATATTTGAACCTATCGGTTTACAATATACTGATGCCCTGTTTTTCTTTATTGGTGATAATGGTCAGGAATATTGGACCATTATTGCCTTTTTACCATAAGCAGAGGAGAGAAACTTGCCAGACAGTAATGTGTGAATTTTCGAGCGGGCTAAATCTAAAGAAAAACCTGTATGTTTTTAGTAAGTGTCCTTTTTTTTTCTTTTTTATTCTTGCCATAATAACCAACAGCACACAATGAGAAAGGTGCACATTCCAGCCTTTATGCAGATGCTGTACAGGTATGTCTCATGTCTGCGAGGCAAATATTCAGCTGTTTGTTCAGCTGTTACCCCAGAACTTTTTTTTTTCTGATGCCGTTACTAGTCAGGCACAGAATGAACAAGTATTCCCTGTCTGCTTTACAAATGATAGAAAAACATTTTGTTGTAATTATGAATATATATGAATAAAAATAGGCCATTTACAGCGTTCAAATCCTTGTCTTATCAATATGACCAAAATGACATTATGATCAATTTAAGAGCATATTGTAGGCTAGACACCCCAGTGAGTCAATGTGCGTAAAAGTAGGAACTAGATCTTCTTTAAAATGTACATTAAAGTTTATTATTAAGCCATCTGGAGTCGTTTTAAGTCACAGAAATTTACTTCTGTGTCTAAAAAATTGCCAGACCGGAAGTGACGTCGGATTGAGATGTATATAGATAAACGCATATAAACAGTATGAAGACATCTGATCGTGGTGCGCGTTTGCATGCTGAGATAAGATATTCTGAAAGATTCACACAAACGACGGACCACAGCCATACAATCATGAGCCTGTGGACAGATCAGCAGTCAGGCCAGTCTGGCCCACCCAATCAGAAACTTGGCCCACCTTGGCCCTACATCAGATAAAAACTTTTTTTTTTTTTGCGATGCGTTTCATAACTGAGAAAGCAGCATACGATGTGACCGTAAGCTTCAAAAAACATGTTTTGGCAAGCCAGGCTCATTTACAATCTTGATTTAAAGTATTCCATTTTAATAATTTTAAACCATTCAGGCTGCAAAAGATGAAAGAGAAGCTAATTCAGCATAGATCGCAGATTTCTGTGCGCATCACGCGCCGCGCATTACCAAACGCACGTCCCTTTTATATCATTTCAAGCAGTCATAGCTTAATTCATACTGTAAGAGTTAAAAATGTGTTTAAATAAAGTTGGATTCTGCTCTCGTGATATCTCATGTACAGAGGGGAAAGGAAGAAGAAAGAGATCGAGAAGTGAAGCGGGAGAGTTGCACGAGAGTAGTCTATGAATTCATGCAGAGATTATGCTGAAAAACGCTGTGAAAATAAACCATATGTTCCAAGTGCAGAAGTTGAGTTGGACTCTTCTATCCAGTGGCCTTAACAGAAAGGGTAATAGCCAAGAACCCACGGATAAAACTCTGTAAGCACGAACTGTTTAAAGCCTCATTGGGCCGAGTTTTACAATACAATAGAAAGTCTTAAATAACACAAACAGTTCAGCAGCACTGAGTGGGATAATCGGGAGATGTATTGGGCCCGCTTAAACATTAAAGCATTTTCTCACGGAAAGAGCAAATATTAAATTCACTCTCTGTTAATGATGCACAGAAACGGTCAAATCACAGGCAGTTTCAGTAGTGAATTTTGTGCAAAGTGCAAAATTCAAACACGAGTGCCAAGCACTTTGTTGCAGTTTGTTTCAAAAATATCAATATTTTGATACATATCCACTTTGGTCTCTCTAAACGCGCTCTCTTCTCTTGACACATGCTGCTCCGTGTCCCTGTCTGTAAACAATATCGAGAGGTTAGTAACTGAACTCCTTTCAATATCACTGACTCGATTACTTAAATACGAAAGCCGTGTAAAGTGCTGTCGATTGACGTGTTGTCCTTTTTTCCGATTAAATCTCTCAAATTATCATATGTGATCTCTTATTATTGACTTCTAAACTGATAAGGGAAAAACGTCAAAAACACACAAGATATCTTAAACTGTTACTGTTCAATGTTGTGCTTAACGGTAGTGTAATGCAATATTGAAAATTCAGGGTTCTATAATGAATAGAATCAATTTTGATAATTCAAGATGTTTCAGGGAGTAGGTCAACGCATACACACACACAGAGCGCTATGATAAAGCATGCAAAATGCCATATGTGTGTCGATTAAAAAATGTTATATGCGAAATAAACGCTGAAAAAAAATGCTTTTGATATGCTATAAATGGTAATGTATTAGCTATCTACCACTAACAAGTAGGCTAATATGCAAAGATGTGCTATTCAAAAATTTGCTTGTTAGTTATTAAAAAAAAAACTGATGTCAACGTTGGCTCTGGTGCATTAATAATAATATTAAGATTTTTTTAAATCACAGAATATTAAAAATAGTATCGAATGTTGATATTTTTTGAAGGGATCATCTTAAAGTTGTAAATTCCAGCATCGTGACAACACTACAGTTATTGTGAAGATTATTATATCCATTAGCAATATGGGTGATTATATTGCATGTATATTTTACATTTCAAAAAGTTCAGGAATGAAACTCTTTAAAAACAGCTATTTTTTCCAGTATCTTATTGAAAGCATATTTAGTTTTTATAATTCAGCTTTCGCCAATCATTAATGAATAAATGCTTTAAGTTTAGGGAATAAAAAGATTTTTTAATATTGTTTGTTAACTCTTTTTTACTAACATGTACACTCTAAAAAAAAAATTACGTAAAAAAACGGTAAAACGTACTGGCATTTACATTCTCACACTCTCACAGCTGAGCTGGGATTTACCGTTAATCCAGTCAGACTCAGGCAGGTCCAGAGCAGAGGGCGTGCAGAGGAGTGGGACTGCTGGGACGTCACTTCCCGCGCACGGCAGTTTAGAAAAATACGGACAAAGAACTGTAAATGAACAGATAGCATGTTTACTGACGAGGAAAACGCGTAAAAATGTAAAAAATCATTAGGTAAATGCTTGTTTGAATTACATTTAACCACTTACAGTTCAGTTTTACCTGAATGTAAAAAGTCTGATCTTATTAACAATGTTAAACGTAATTCACTGTTGTACTGTCCATGGCCGGTTCAGACAAGACAACAATCATTTGAAATAACGATAAAAAGGTAATAAAGCAGTCTTTTAACTAAAATATTGTGATATGTTTTATTAACTGTACTTAACAGGAAGAACTACGTCCTGGTGTTCATCAAACGCAGTCTGAGCTGCGATTCCCTTCCCATAATTCAATTCAAAAACGTATATAAACGGAAAAACACCCGTAATACGTGTAGTACGGAAAAAATCTGTAAAAATATACAGTCATTTTACTGTTATGGTACAGATTTTTTTTTACAGTGTAGAAATGACAATTAATCTTAGCAAGAAACATCCTAATACATAGTTACTAAATTGGAACTGAATTGACAGTAACAATTTACAGTCTTACAACTTTTTAGCCAAACATTCTACTCGCTATAACTGCAAAGATTACATGACACTGAAATCAGGATTAAAATATTTTTAAATTGTCCAGTGTGTGATTTAATGAAATATTCAGTTTTCCTTTTGTAATTGTGGTAATAGTATTGACAGTTTACAGTTTAAACATTTGAAATTTAAAATATTGCTTAATTATTATTATTATTATTATTATTATTATTATTATTTATATTTTTGATTGCGCAATGATATATGATGGGAAAATAACTCACTAATTCGGACATCAAGAATTTTTGGTAATTTAATCTTTGAATAAATAAATAAATATTCAAAGTAAATAAATAATTAAAATAAATAATCAAAAATGTAACAATGTAACAATTTTTTAAAGCTGAAAAAAGGATGGCTTTGGTCACTAAATGTACGTGCAACTATAGAATCACCCATATAGTTCATGGAGAGCAACATGTTTTTGTGGAGTTTACTTGCAAAACTTGGCAAACATCACTTAAGCAAGCAAACACTGAGATAAATATAGTCTGCAATACAAATAATAGTTGTAAAATAAAAGTTAGTTAGCTTTTATTAAAATGACAGAACATTTAAAAAGATAAATACATTACTTTTAAAATGCTATAAGTTATTTTACTACATTGTTGTCTCTCTCTCTATATATATATATAAATTAAACTAATGCATTAAACTGTTAATGCAGCGAAGTGTAAGGACATTTAAATAAGATAAGTTTAATGTGAGGTAAACTTCATCATTTACTGTTAACCTTAAAGTATTTTAGTATCAACTTAGCTAGGTATTTAAAGCCATCGAAACAGTACATAACGTTGCACAGCATACGTGAGGTCCAAAAAAAGATTAATAAATTTACCCTGCACAAACTTAGGCCCCGTTTACACTGTCAGGTCTTGATACAGAATTCTGATTTGTTGCCTATATCAGATTTTTTTGTCTGTCCATTTACACGTTCTTTTAATTGTGACCCATATCCAATTCATGTCTTTACACTTGCCGTACAATTTACGATGCATGCATAAACGTGGTTTCTAGCATCTGTGCCACACTAGCCATGATGGAAGAAACCGTCTTGTTTATAGCTCTGCGAAATATGCGAAGCGTAGTATAAGTAGTGAATGGTTGAGTCTAGATTTACCTCCACTCAGTTTACGTAATGGCATGGCCCTGATGTGTGTGTGTAGTTGAATATGTAGCCTTTGCCTGTGTGCGCACTGGTGTTGTTGGAGAGAATAAAGTTGTTCTATGTGTAGCCCGCAGTGAGTGTATTAATAGCGATAAAAAGCTAAAGTTACAACACGAAGTTCGGCCAACTTTAAAATGATTTTGAGGCGGAGGAGGTGGGAAAGGGCCGTCATCGCAGCTTTCGATTATGGTTAATATGCTGTATGATGTTCTCCGCCATTCAGAGGAATGTGTGGGTACGAGAGAGATCTCAGGTCTGGTGGGAGCAAATTGTGGCGACTGACCACTTTCCTCCATGTTTCCTCTGTTGTTGTTGTTGTTTACTGCGTCGGAATCTCCACACACGCTTTTCCTTCTACATCATTAAACCGCGGAGAAGCACCACATTGTCACAAGTTTAATGATGATCAGAACAGAACGCCTCAATAAATCCGATCTGCCTGTGTACATGACAGTCGTATTGTCACAAATCCGTTTTATATCTGATTTATTTCCACATATGAAGGAGACCTGAAACCGATCACTGAATATCTGAATGCATGCGTTTTTTTTCTGTTTACACGGTCATAGAACAGATCCGATCTGTGTCACATATGAGCAAAAAATCGGAATTGGGTCTCATTTAACTGGCAGTGTAAATGGAGCCTTAAACGTAACTTTAACGGTACACAAGCAAGAAGTGCTAAAAGTTAACTGATTTTGTATGTCTGTTTGACAATTTGACATTTGACTCTGTGCGAGTGGGCGTAACTGCCATAACTTGATTTTCAAGACAGCCTCGCCGCAGCCAATCACCAGCGTTTGATCCGGGCACGTTAAGGATGCAGGTTTTCTAGCTCACTGACGTTGACAAGATTATACCCTTGGGTATCGAAATTTGGTACCAAACGAAAATTATTTTTTCGATACTCGATAGTATCGAGACGATTCGGTCGGTGCTTAAAAAGTATTGAACTCGATACCCAGCCCTACCTTTAGAACGTTATAACATCACTAAAAGCAGCATCGAAGCAGTCTCCTTTCAGTCAATCCACCTTATCACGGATATTGTCAGCCTGATCTGGTGTATTAATCAACTATTGTGGGTTCTGGAACTATTGTTATTTTACATTTAATGTGCCTCAAAATTTCAGTGTGTAGCCAATGTTTCCAGTGTCTTTTCAATTTTTAGCTTTTGAAGAGAGTTTTTAAGACTTAATGAAAACTAATGTTTTATTTCTTTATTTCAGACTTAATTGAAGAGAATGAGGGGAGTAAAGAGGAGGAACATCATGACAAAATTGAGGAAAAAAGTAAATTACAGACTGATGGTATTTTGAAAAGGGGAGACAGGAATTGTTTCACCTGCACTCAGTGTGGAAAGAGTTTTGGAAGACAAAGCAGTCTTAAAATTCACATGAGGATCCACACTGGAGAGAAACCATTCACATGCACCAAGTGTGGGAAGACTTTCAGCCAAATATCATCCCTTAATCAACACATGAGGATCCACACTGGAGAGAAACCATTCACATGCACCCAGTGTGGGAAGACTTTCAGACAAATAACAGCCCTTAGCAAACACAAAAAAATCCACACTGGAGAGAAATCTTTCACATGCACTCAGTGTGGGAAGAGTTTCAGCCAATCATCATCCCTTAATAGTCACATGAGGATCCACACTGGAGAGAAACCATTCACATGCACTCAGTGTGGGAAGAGTTTCAGCACATCATCATCCCTTAATCTACACAAGATGATTCACACTGGAGAGAAACCATTCACATGCACTCTGTGTGGGAAGAGTTTCATCCAATCATCATCCTTTAATCTACACATGAGGATTCACACTGGAGAGAAACCCTTCACATGCACCCATTGTGGGAAGAGTTTCATCCGCTCATTATCCCTTGATCTACACATGATGATCCACACTGGAGAGAAACCCTTCACATGCACCCAGTGTGGGAAGAGTTTCAGCCAATCATCACACCTTAATCAACACATGATGATCCACACTGGAGAGAAACCCTTCACATGCACCCAGTGTGGGAAGAGTTTCAGCCAATCATCACACCTTAATCAACACATGATGATCCACACTGGAGAGAAACCCTTCACCTGCACTCTGTGTGGGAAGAGTTTCAGCCAATCATCATACCTTAATCTACACATGATGAACCACACTGGAGAGAAACCATTCACATGCACTCAGTGTGGGAAGCGTTTCAGCAAATCGTCATCCCTTAATCTACACATGAGGATCCACACTGGAGAGAAACCTTTCACATGCACTCAGTGTGGGAAGAGTTTCAGCCAATCATCACACCTAAAAAAACACATGAGAATCCACACTGGAGAGAAACCATTCACATGCATCCAGTGTGGTAAGAGTTTTAACTGCTCATCATCCCTTAATCAACACATGAGAATCCACACTGGAGAGAAATCATTCACATGCACTCACTGTGGGAAGAGTTTCAACCAACCATCAAACCTTAATCACCACATGAAGATCCACACTGGAGAGAAACCATTCACATGCACTCAGTGTGGGAAGAGTTTCAGCATATCATCATCCCTTAATCTACACATGAGGATCCACACTGGAGAGAAACCTTTCACATGCACTCAGTGTGGGAAGAGTTTCAGCCAATCATCACACCTTAAAAAACACATGAGAATCCACACTGGAGAGAAATCATTCACATGCACTCACTGTGGGAAGAGTTTCAACCAACCATCAAACCTTAATCACCACATGAGGATCCACACTGGAGAGAAACCATTCACATGCACTCAGTGTGGGAAGAGTTTCAGCATATCATCATCCCTTAATCTACACATGAGGGTCCACACTGGAGAGAAACCATTCACATGCACTCTGTGTGGGAATAGTTTCAGCCAATCAACAAGCCTTAATGAACACATGAAGATCCACACCGGAGAGAAACCATTCACTTGCACTCAGTGTGGGAAGAGTTTCATCCGCTCGTCATCCCTTAATATACACATGAGGATCCACACTGGAGAGAAACCATTCAAATGCACTCAGTGTGGGAGAAGTTTTAGCAAATCATCATCCCTTAATCTTCACATGATGAGCCACACTGGAGAGAATTGATTCACCTGCTCCTAAGCCATGGTCACACTGGACTTTTCTCCCCATAGACTTCCATTTATATGCACGGGAATGCGTCAGACCGGAAACGCAAGTTCTTGCATCAAGTTTCGCAGTTCACTACCTTGCAAAGTTCAAGCCTGGTGAACTCTGACCTGCGAAATCGCATCACTTGACTGTGTCAGACCAATCGAAGATCAAAACATGACCTCGCTGGACCAAAATGTAAAATATGGACCAATCGCTCACTTTTTTTTAAATGTCTAATCATCTTGTTTGATCCTGCCCCTTTTCGCAGAGCTGTACAACAGAATTTTGCATGCTCAAACTCTAGTGTGACCGCAGATTCAGTGTGGGATGAGTTTCACCAACTCCTCAGACCTTAAACACATGAAGATCCACACTGCTGTGAAAGAGTATATGTGCTTGAGTGTGAAAAGATTTATTACAGCTCCAAAATTGAAACTGCACAAGACAATTCACACTGGAGAGACCGTACAAGTGTTCACACTGTGACAAGAGGTTTATTCAGTTAACACATCTGAAAACACAGAAGAGGATTCCCACTGGAGAGAAACTGTACAGATCTGATCAGTGTCTACAGAGTTTCGCTCATTCGGCGCAGCTTAAGAAACACATGGACAAAAAGTTGCCCACATGACATAAATGCAGCAAAACATTTTCACATGTGCAAAGGATGTTTTATGTCTGAATAATTTTTGAAAAGGCTGAGTGATGGTATACTGTTTTCCAACACTCCTACATTGCAGTAGGTGGGGTTGTAAATGTGTTGCGTTCCTCGCGTTTACCGTAAACACGATGGCGGCTGAGAGAAGAACAGTTTCATAAACATCTGGCAAACAGCACGTCTGCGGCTTAAAATCTCTTTGAAATTTATTGTACAGGTGCGGATACATTTGTACTCCACTCTCTAGTGTATTCATGTAGCTAGTGTTGTTTTAGATGATGTTCTTTGTCTGAATCCCTGAATGAGAAACAAATCACTGTGAAGACACCGCACATCAAAGAAGGTGGAGCTCCAGGATGGTTAGTTTGCAGTATACCAGGGCCTCAAGTTAAGGAAGCCCATTCAATTGTCCTGTGTTACATCTTTTATTAGTAACATTTCTTTACTTTTAGGTTCAAGATTCTTTCTAGTTTACTACATTTACTTTTTTTAGTAGAATATAAACTGGATGAATATTTTATTATTTAGGCAGAGCGACAGGTATTAGGTTTTACAATATTAATACACTGTGATGATCCCAAGACTCCAGATTGGAGTATGTGGTAAATCCTGATTGGATGCCTGCATTACTCCTCAATAGGTATATAAAAGTTGTTGTGTTTGCTACCCCAGGACGCTGTGGCTACTCAGGAGTCCTCATGTCAAGACCTGCCATCTCATTGACTCTTTAACCTTATGGTATAGTTTTGCATTACTTTTATCATGTAGTTAAAGTGTTGTGATCATATCCTAATTTTTTATCTTCATTATTATCCCTAGACATTTGTTGGTTGCTTTGATTGATTGTTCTATGAGTTACATTTTGTAATAAATAATTAGCATTCAGGCTATTTTGTTGGCTCATCTCTCTTTTATGTTGCGACTCAAACGAGCGGGTTATAACACTTTGCAAAATGTGTCCGGTTGTATCCGAGATCTTGTCCTTTCAGTCATGACCATAGGTAAGAGTAGGAACCTAGATTGAGCGGTAAATTGAGAACATTGCCTTTCGCCTCAGCTCCTTCACCACAACAGACAATCACATCAACTGCATTACTGCTGCCGCTGCACAGATCCATCTGTTAATCTCACATTCTATTACTTGTGAAAAAAACGCAGATACTTGAACTCAATTTGGGGTAAGGACTCTCCTTCAAACTGGAGATGGCCACCTTTTTCCAGTCAAGCACCATGGTTTCTGACTTAGAGGTGCTGTTTCTCTCCCTGCCATGTCACACTCAGCAGCAAACCGTCCCACTGCAGGCTGAAGGTCCATGTCTATGAAGCCAAAAGAACAATGTTATCTGCAAATGGCAAAGACAGTCCTAGCCTGCACCTAAAATTCTGTCAGTAAAATTCAGAGAGATCAGCCGCAAAAATAACACATTTACAAAATAAAATGAATAAATAGATGGATGGATAGACATTGTGGGGGTGGGGGGGTAGGATGGCTTGTTCAACTATAAATCAAGATGGAGCTGTCTCAAGAGGGATGGACCAGTGCACGAGATTGAAGGCATAATAATGAAATAAATGCTTAGGAAGCCCCAACCCTTTTTTTTATCATCTGGCTGATGCAATGTACTCCTATGCAACCTAGGGTGCTTATTGTTCAAGAGAAATTAAATGACAAAGTAATCAAACTGTTTTAAATATTGTAAAGAAATTTTTACAGGGATTTCCTGAAGTAGAGAAGTAACTTAAGGAAGGCAATTTATTTTGAGTATGATAGTTTGTTATTTTGAGTACCTCAGAGCAGTGGTTCTCTATTCTGGTGCTTGTGCAAAATGAGTTGACAACCGTCCCGAATTAATTTTAGCTCTTCTTACTAATCTTTGAATCACACCTGAGAAACCACAAAAGCAGAGATTTGGCTTATCTTTAACTGCTTCAGATCAATTTGCACCAGATCAGCAAGAGACAACATTTCTATGAGTTTCCTTCGCTGACTGGCCTCGACGAAACACGGCGTTCTTGATTGGTTGGTGACTCGGCTTCATTGACGTCCTTGGGATTCTCTCGCTTGTGAGTGGAAGTTGTCCTGGGTTACCAGGGTGACAGACTCTACTAAGAGTCGGTTTGCAGAAGTTTTTTGCGGTTTCATCGATTTCTAAACTTTAAGAGGTGCATGGACAATTGTTTGTGACCCGATTGCGTGCAGTGTCCGAAAGCAAGGCGAGAGGGGGCAGAGAGCAGCAGTGACCATGAGCAAGCTAATGCGAAAAGCAAAGTTTTACTCTTGCGTAAGGTTTTTAAGTGATCTGGTTTGGCCCATCCCAATGGCGCTGTCTTCCAATGAGCAGTTGCCATGGATGGCAGGCTCACGCCCCGTACCATTATGCTCAGTGTAAGTCATTAACAGACTGCTTGGTAATTTCATGTGGTAAAATATCTTGTAAGTTTGTTACAATCTTACATCAAATGTTACAAGACAACTAATGTTTCTGATACTAGTTCTTCATTTACACCAATGTATTGCAAATAAATTGCAATACATTGCTCTCATCTACAATTATTAGTTAGCCAATCAGATTAATCCAAACTCACCATAAGAAGCTTAGCAAAAAGTCACTCCCTTATCTTCGTTTTCCGAAGAACGCTCTTGACAGGACTGCTCCAGCTTCTTCACCAGCTTCTAAAATTCAACATCTCTCTACAACCCATCAACAATTCCATTACCGTCATCTGACTACGACAAACCAACAACAACAGCAGCAGCAATACAACAACAGCGGAAATAACAAAACAGCAGCATCAAAACTATTCTCACATCATCAACAGCAACATGGACAGGAATGAAATCTCAGCTCTCCCAGAAACACCAGCCCCGGCTTAACAACACCAAGCTCAGCCTGGAAGCCGACTCAATACCGAGGCTCCAATAAGAGGCCAAAGGCCTATCCGCTCTACTTCAGCAAGGACCCAACGACGCATGCAATCTCCATCTCCTGTCACTCCAAATCGCCACCCACCTTCTCCATATGCCTCCGCAAGATCATCATCCCTCACTTTCTCACTTGGCCTCCAGCTCCACATTTCAGTGAAAACTCCAGCCCTACTCTTCCAGCCATCCCTTCCACCCTTAACCCTCCTCAATTCTCTCTCCCTTCCTACCTCCCTCACTCTTCAGCCCAGCTTATTTCTGCCCAGTCCTTCCTCTCTTTACTTATTTTCCCTCTTCCAGTATCCCCACCTTTTTCTCCTCTACATCCGTTCACCAAGCACGCCACCTCCATTACTAACCCTCCCCAACATTCTACTCTTCCTACTCACATTTCTTTCGCACTGCCACCTTCACCCTAACCACAGCCACGCCCCGTCCCATTCCGCATTGTGATGGCCAGTGTGGTGGCCACACATTAAGAGCGCATTATACACATTCATTTAAGATTGTTTATTGGTTAAGTTAAATTGAGTTATTGTTTATACATTTCGTTTCTTTCATATTTGGTTTAGATAAGACACATACACGTTTCTGTTTCTCGAAATTTTTCTTTATTGTTCACAGTACATTAATTACTATTTTGGGTGCACACAAAATTAGTTATCTCTACTGTGTGTTTTGTTAATTTAGTTTTCTTAGAGTTTAAGTAACTGTGCTGCAGTCCCGATGAGGAATGGAGTTCCCGGGTGTGGTCTGACATACTAAAGGGCCGTCATGCCGCCAATTGCCATCTTTTGGTTCCGCCTGCCGATACCATTGGCTTAATGGCTTGGAGGGAGAGCTGATGTTTAGTTTAAGTTTATTAATGATTTGCAATATTTGTTTCTTCAGATTTATGTTTAGTTTTGCTTTTTATTTTGAATTTTTTTACTATTGTTTATATTTGTAATTAGATATTTAGCTTAGTTTTTTGTTGTAAATTGTCTGTTTTTGTCTCCCCCTTCTTGTTTATTGTGGACTAGTCCCTCTTGTATAAATGGGCTCTTGTCATTTCGAGGAGTTCTGTTTTTGGTTTAGACATGGTTTGTTTGGTTTGAACTCAGTTTTGTTTATTTGTTTAGTTTATTGATTTTTCAATTGTTTCATTTATTTCTTTTTTGAACTTTTGTAAAAAACTTTTTTTGGACTTTATTAAAAATAATTATTTTGAAAATCTTCTTTTTGTATGCCCCTTACTACGTGCTGACTCGGTCCCTCACACGCATAATGCTCCAGTACTGGAACCACCCCCGATCTCCAACGGCGTCAAGAACCTCATCCTATCAGGTGCTGACATCGACCTTTCTACACTCCTTTCACCCATAGCACCTCCCTCGGCAGAACGACAGGTGGATTGTGGCGAATTCATTGTTACACTTAAATCAACCGCTAGCTCCCAACCCTTCAACTTTCATTAGCTGAATTTCATATAGCATATGCACGTTATACAGAAAACATCTGTTCAGTCTTTCCCCATAGGAGGCCATCCCCTATAGGGGAACACATTGTTACAGGTACCACGTACCATTTTCTGCAAAATGCGCTATTTGCGTTACTCAGTGGAATCCGTGTCTCTACTGGGGGGCCATGGATACTGATCTTCACAACAGAGTTTTCAAAGAATACCGTATTCTTTCCTGCGTGGTCTGCCATTCAAATCTGCACACGACCACTTCCTGTCCCTTCATAATTACCTCCTCCGACAAAGAACTACAAACCCCAAGGTCCACCAGCTATGTACCCCGCCCCTCTACCTCTGCTATCCCCGCTCTATTTCCTCCTCCCTCTTCTCAAAACCCTCCCTCCTCTCTGTCTTGCAATAACTTTAATATAGCAAGATGCTTTACAAGAAACAAACTGGATAGAACATGCAATGGACGATTTGAAAAAGATGTGGCAAGGGGTTATTATTTATAATAGTGGTGATGGTAAATCTGGAAGAGGTGTCGCTTTTTTAATAAGGAAAGATGTTTTTAACTTTAAAAGAATTAGGAATAATTAGGGTTGGTATCGTTTTTTTTTTTTTTCGATACCGGTGCTAAATCGAAACTTTTAAAACGATACCGCTGCCAAAAACGGTGCCTGAACCTATACTTTTTAGCCACAAAACTAAGGTGGATGATTCTAAAAAAATCTATTTGACAAAATCTTTTAAAAAATAATTTTAATAGAACAATATAATTTAAGTTTAAAGTAAACATCAATTCATATTTTATATATTTGAATTACATTAATATATTTCCTTTGATCATTTGTTGGTTAGCATGAATTTAAGTTCTGTTTCATTCCTCCTGACCGCCAGAGACGCTGTTTACACAGTGGATAATCGCAGCGGCAGCTGGATAGGCCAAGGAACAATATACCAACAAAGTCACATGGTGATGCGAATTGAGCTGAGGTATATAATCCACTACAGCTCTGCGCCCTGCCTCTTTTTGCTTCACGCCTTTGGATTTTGGTCGTTGAACTATTTTTGTCGTCGAGTGCAGCTCTTTGGTAGGAGCAGCGAGTTTTTCTCGTCCTCCTGAGCTGTGACGATTTTTTAACGTCTTCGGACTAGGGTTGGTCTTTGTGCAATTACTGATCTAGGATTGTTCACTCTATTATATTGTGAACTGCGGGTAAGTTTTTCTTCATTATCTTACATTCGGCTGTAATATATAAGTGTCAATTGCCTCGTGGTACTATCCAGGGGTGAGACGCTGTATTTTTTGTAAGCATCTGAGTTATAAGCATATATCTCACGGTACTATCCGGAGATTGGACACAGTGACACTCACTTTTATGTCCGAGGTAATCATCTCATGGTACTATCCGGAGGTTTTACAGCAAACTGCGTTTAGTGTTTATGTGACAATTACCTCACGGTGCTATCCGGAGGCTACTTTTTCTACCGCTACTAATACTCAGAGTGTGTGTGTTTTTTTTCTTCTTCTCTCTTTCATGGCTGTTATTGGGCATACGCTCCGCTCTGTCCAGCAGTCCTAACCGTGGACGATTATCAATATATTTTTGCTAGAGTTCATTTTTCTTGTTTTCTGTTTCTCTCGGTGCATCCAGAGATCCAAATTTCGATCGACGGTTAGGGTGATTTTTCGCGTGTTATATCGTTAACGTTAGCCAACGGTACTAGTCATGGTATTTGGTTGGTCAGTTCGACGCCTTCTCATGGCTAGTCATGCTATTTCCACAGCTTTCCCGATGACTTGCAATCTCTGTCTTAACGAGCTTCTCCCAGATGACGGACACGATATCTTCCCATCCTGTCTCGGCGTTCAACACCTGAAAGACATGCTAACTGATCTGTGCCCGCATTGTAGTTTACTGCCCCTGTCAGAGAGACAGATGCGTTTGGCTGGGCTGAGCCACAATCAGGATGCTGTTGTGTTACCAGCGGGTCTAGCGTTGCCGAAAGAGGGGAAAAAACGTTGCGCTTTGGTGGCTTCTGGAGCTCCTCGTCGTAAGAAACCTAGCCTAAACAGTAGTCACACACCCTGTATACCTGTTACAAAATCTTCAGCGGATTCAGTATCTGACATCTCTGCTGCTTGGCCCTTTGCTGAGAAAGCTCATTCTCATTCCTCTAGCAAGAAACCACCAGTTGCCTCTTTAGGTGGCCACAGTCCCCTCTTCGACGTTATGTCGACATGTGATTCTGACTCTCATCTCAGGAGCAATGTCAGGCTGACATTCCTGAGCCTGATGACCAACTAGTAAGACATACTGGGACTGTTGGATCCGAGAATGGCTCTCATCATTCTTCTGACAATGCCCCACACAAAGATGATGATGCATTGGAAGTCCTTAGGATGGCAGTGGCCTTGATGATGGCCCTGCTCATCCTGTTCAATCTAATGTGTTTTTCCGCAGACCTCTATCTGTGGATACATTTGTTATGCCAGCATGCAAGGATTTCATTGCAGAATTTTCAAATGCTCTTAAGGGGGCAGGCATGGCCAAAAGACAATCCAAGACTGCTCGCACTCTGGCCTCTATGGCTCAGGCAAAGTCTATTGGTGTGAGGAATGTCCCTGAAGTTGAACAGCCAGTTGCGGCGCTTGTAGTGTCACCAGATGAAGCAATGAGGGGAAATGTCCGATGCCCTAGCGGTCAGTGTGGCCTACAGATTCCCTTCTGAAGAAGGCTTACAAGTCAGCTTCCTACATTACCAGGGCTGAAAATACTGTCTGCCAATTAATTTTGGCTGCCTCTAATTCGCAAGGCGCTGAGGTGGACCCTTCAGTTCCACGCTTTTTACAGACAGCCTTGCTTGCTATGGGGCATGTGACTCGAGAACTGGGGTCCCTCACAGCAACACTATTAAATGCTAGAAGGCAAGTATGGTTCGCTCAAGCTAAATTGTCAGAGGACTGTAAAAAGACACTGAGGGACCTTCCTATTGTCCCAGGACATCTTTTTGGGCCAGATGTATCAGAGGTGTTGGAAAAACGTGCTAAATTGTCTACGGCTTCACAGCAGCTAATACAAGCACAACGGCCTCCAAATTTCACCAAGGCATTATACCTCTGTACAACCACATTTCCGTCATGGGGCCCCCGGCCGACCCCAGGGCCAACAGAGGTTTCAGAGTCCGAATGACGCACAAATACGTCACTCCCGTGCCAAACCTACTCCGCCCCCCCCAAGCACACACACACACACACACACACAACTTCAAAAGGCCGGAATTTTAAGGCCTGAGATGATTGGGCTGGCAGTCGGCTGTTTCACAAGCCATCAGTTGAGTTACTGGGAGAAAACGGTGTCAGACCCGTGGGTTTTGACAACCATGTGCAAGGGTTACATCCTACAGTTCCGCTGCCGGCCCCCCAAGTTTTCGGGTCTAATTCCAACTGTCGTGACAGACCCAGCACGTTCTGCAGCTCTCTCCAGAGAGATATGTTCCTTGTTGGAAAAGGGAGCAATAGAAGCAGTTCATCCTCTGGTTCAGAAAGAGGGTTTTTACTCGACTTATTTTCTGGTTCTGAAGCGGGATGGAGGTTTTCATCCAATATTGGATATAATAAGGTTGAACAGATTTCTGAGAAGACTTACCTTTCGCATGTTACGTGTGACCAAAATTCTTCGGTCCTTTGCAGAGGGAGATTGGTTCACAACTGTAGATCTGACGGATGCATCTTTTCACGTTCCGATTTCCAAGCATCAAAGCAAGTTTCTGCGTTTCAGTTTTAAGAGCAGAAGTTAACAGTTCAGAGTTCTGCCATTTGGTCTCGCCCTAGCCCCCCGTGTGTTTACAAGATGCATGAAAGCTGTCCCATCTTCCTTTTGGGCCCAGGGGGTACGAATCTTGCCATATTTGGACGACTGGCTGGTGTGTGCTCAAACGAGGGCTCAGTCGGTGCACAATACGCAGCTGCTGCTGGACCATGTGACCAGGCTGGGTCTCTCAGTGAAAAGAGTAAAGAGCTGCTTGTCCCCTGTACAGTCAATCACATTCATCGGGATGACTATCGATTCAGTCTCGATGCGTGCCTCCCTATCTCATTTTCAGATGACAGACATCCTGAACCTCTTGAGCCAGTTTCGTTTGGGAGTATCTCTACAGTACGGCATGCTCCTGAGGTTGATCAGGATGCTAACGGCAACCTCTTGTGTAATTCCCCTGGGATTGCTCCATCTGTGGCCCCTGCAGGTATGGAACAATCTTCTGCGGTTAGACCCATCTCATCATCGCTTTTGACGAATTCTCGTTGCCCAGGGTTGCATGCATGCCCTTCGCAAATGGAAGTCCCAAGCCTTTTTGACAGCCGGATTACCGTTAGGGATTGTTTCCTCCCGCCGCGAGGTTATAACAACCGATGCGTCCCTTATGGGTTGGGAACAGTATGGAACTACAGAGGTATCAGTGGCAGATGGTCAAGGGACAAGTCAAGGGACCATATCAATGTGTTGGAGATGCAGGCAGTTTGGCTGGCCCTGGGTCGACATGTCCTAATCCGGTCGGACAACACATCAACAGTGTTCAATTTGAATCACCAAGGAGGTACAAGGTCCGGGAGTTTGTTGCGTCTCACGCACATGATTCTCACATGATCTCTTCCTCGATTTGCATCACAAAGGGCTGTTTATCTGCCTGGGGTAGTCAATCAGACTGCAGATGCTCTGTCCAGGAATCAGATCGATCCAGGGGAGTGGAGACTTCATCCAGATGTAGTCCACGACATTTGGACAGAGTTTGGCAGGGCGGAGGTAGACCTATTTGCAAATGAGAGACACAGCTCATTGCCCATTGTGGTTTGCTCAGACGGAAGGGTCCAGCCCATTAGGAAAGGATGCGCTGTCACACGACTGGCCAAACTGCCTTCTTTATGCTTTTCCTCCAATAACTCTGATATGGGAGACACTGCACAGGATTGCCCAGGGCAGACACTATGTACTTCTAATAGCACTACGGTGGCTGTCCAAACCATGGTTTCCCTTGCTCCTAACGTTGTTGGTGAACCAACTGAGACAACTTCTAGGCAGGAGGGACCTGTTGTCTCAACTAGATGGTCATATTTGGCATCCAGATCCAGCATGTCTACAGTTATGGGTGTGGCCGCTGAGACCAACCATTTATTAGCAGAATGTGAGTCTTCAGTCATCCACACAGTTCTTAATGCAAGGGCAGCTTCTACAAGGAAGCTTTGTGCTTACCGATGGAAGTCATTCTGTTCATGGTGTGTGACTCGGAATATTAATCCTGTGCAATGCAAAGTTTCTGTGGTTTTAACCTTTTTACAAGGGCTGTTGGAGAGTGGCAAAGCTGCATCCACACTAAAGGTATACGTAGCAGCCATCTTGGCCCATCATGCATCTGTAAATGGTTCCTCTTTGGGGTCTGCTAGCCTAGTTTGCAGTTTTTAGAAGGGTGCAAAATGTCTCAATCCAGCTCGTTCCCCTCGTTCTCCAGTGTGGAACTTGCCTCTGGTGCTGGAATCTCTCTGCCAGTCTTAATTTGAACCCTTGAAAGAAGTAGATCTAAAGTGGAAAACCTTAAAGACTGCTTTCCTCTTGGCGGTTGCTTCAACAAAGGGATTGTGTGAACTGCACGCTTTGTCAGTGAGTCAGTCCTGTTGGAGATGGAAACCAGATGACTCTGGTGTTACCCTGTGGCCTAATCCATCCTTCCTCCCTAAAATTTTGTTGCAGCAATTTATTCACTAGTCAATCGAATTGCAGTCCTTTCAACTATCACCTTCTGGCAAAGGTTTTCTGCTTTTATGCCCTGTGCGTGCCTTGAAATCATATGTGGCAGCTACTGCACAGTTAAGACAATCAGAACAACTGTTTGTCTTTTATGGAGAAGCTAGGAGAGGTGCACCTCTAAGCAAGCAAAGACTGTCACGATGGATTGTTGAGGTCATTGTTTTGGCCTATAAGAGGGCTCAGCAACCTATACCTGGTGCCATCACTTGCCATTCTACCAGAGCCATTTCCTCCTCTTGGGCTGCTTTTAAGGGTGTTTCTCTTGCAGAGATCTGTGCAGCAGCGACATGGTCTTCTCCATGTACATTTGCAAGATTCTACAATGTCAATGTTGCTGACTCTACGGATGTGGGCTCAGCTGTTCTCCGTAAGTGACTCCATATGTCTTCTGGTGAGTTTTTTTTTTCTTCCTCGTGACCTTTCTGGTATGGGTTATCCACTGTGTAAACACCGTCTCTGGCGGTCAGGAGGAATGAAACAGAACGTTGGTTACGTATGTAACCGTGGTTCTGTGAATTCCGGATGACCGCCAGAGTTCCCTGTCACTTGGAAGTGCAAGACGTTTTGAGGCAGGGCGCAGAGCTGTAGTGGATTATATACCTCAGCTCAGCTTCCTTCACCATGTGACTTTGTTGGTATATTGTTCCTTGGCCTATCCAGCTGGTGCTGCGATTATCCAATGTGTAAACACCGTCTCTGCTAGTCATCCGGAATTCACAGAACCACGGTTACATACGTAACCAACGATTTGCATTATGAAATTACATTAGCTTACTACTAACCTGTGGGAGGGCGGGCAGTGGCCACATACTTTTGGGAGCACATTTTAACATATATATCACAAAATACTTAAAAAAATTATTCGAAGTCATTTTTTTCACGCATCACTCCACAGTCTTCATAAACAAGATAATTAAAAAACTTAAACTCAAGACAATCTTTCTTGTCTTCCTTCCTAGGAGCCACATCGCAGCACCATGACATGGAAGCTGGTGTTTCACAGTTTGCCCAGCTCCAGTAGTCTGCCTTGTTGGCGCAGTAGGCAGCATGTCAGTCTCATAATTTGAAGGTTGTGAGTTCGAGCCTCACATGTTCCAAGGTTGTACCTTTTAGCACACAGGAGCACTTAGGTGACCGGGCGGCGTACTTTATTACCTTCCGTGCCGTTTATGCTTCCCGGGGGCAAAAAAGGCTACAGCTCCTCTGGAGGGCATGCGACGTGACGTTCCAAGAACATCTCCTGAGTCTGAAGCAATGATGGCAAGATTCTCCCATTCCTGTCACGTTATCGTTTGACGTGGATCCGTCAAATGTTATGACTTGACGTTGTAAGAGGATTAGCCGAAAACCCCTGCGAATCCCATTGAATTAAAAATGAACGGCATCTCAGGACATTTCACTACATGGCATACCAAGACAATTCTTTTGATCCTGTTTCGTTGCACTTGCTTTAAAGCCCACGTCCATTGTTTTGAACACATGCTTTTCCGAGTTGCTGGAGACAATGCCTTGATGTTGCGCAAATGCCTCAAACCTTGCAGTCTACAGTGCCCATTAACGCTGCCAGGGCCACTGCTACGCTGCGTAAATTGTGGCACAAAGAGATTGATGCGGCACTTTGTTAGTGTTACTGTATCACTCTGACATGGCGCCAGAGGCTTAAATACTTGAGCCTGAGATCTCAGCTGTGCAACAGCCACGTCCTCACAGTGAGAGCATGAGCTATCCGCGGGCACTGCATCGACATGCTGGACCCCCAGACCTGTGATGCGATACTCTTGCCCATTATCCGGAGATAGGAACCACCGCATCCAGAAACGCACATTCAGAACAGCGTCTTGAAAAAGAAGCGTTGATTGACTGACACAACTTTTTTTCTTCTCTTTGCCACAAAGAGTCAAATGTCATGACTTGAAGTTGTAAGAGAATTAGCCGAAAAGCCCTGTGAATCCCATTGCCTTAAAAATAAACGGCATCTCAGGACATTCCACTACATGGCATACCAAGACAATTCTTTTGACCCTGTTTCGTTGCACTTGCTTTAAAGCCCACGTCCATTGTTTTGTTCACATGCTTTTCCGAGTTGCTGTAGACAATGCCTTGATGTTGCACAAATGCCTCAAAACTTGCAATCTACAGTGCCCATTAAGGTTGCCAGGGCCACTGCTACGCTTCATAATCTGTGACGCAAAGAGATTGATGCGGCGCTTTGTCAGTGTTACTGTATCACTCGGACATGGCGCCAGAGAGTTAAATGTTTGAGCCTGAACGCACAGCCAAAGATTAGGTTTGTCAGAAGTGGGATTCGAACACACGCCTCCAGGGGAGACTGCGACCTGAACACAGCGCCTTAGACCGCTCGGCCATCCTGACATGCACACTTAACTGGAGCTGTCTCCTAGGAGCCACATCGAAGCACCATGACATGAAAGCTGGTGTTTCACAGCTTGCCCAGCTCCAGCAGTCGGCCTTGTTGGCGCAGCAGGCAGCGCGTCAGTCTCATAATCTGAAGTTCGTGAGTTTGAGCCTCACATGGGGCATAGTCGAACCTTTTGGCACATGGGAGCACTTAGGTGACCGGGCGGCGTACTTTATTACCTTCCGTGCCGTTTATGCTTCCTGGGGGCAAAAAAGGCTACAGCTCCTCTGGAGGGCATGCGGCGTGACGTTCCAAGAACATCTAATGAGTCTGAAGCAATGATGGCAAGATGCTCCCATCCTGTCACGTTATCGCTTGACGTTTGACGTGGATCCGTCAAATGTCATGACTTGACGTTGTTAGAGGATTAGCCGAAAAGCCCTGCGAATCCCATTGAATTAAAAATGAACGGCATCTCAGGACATTCCACTACATGGCATTCCAAGACAATTCTTTTGATCCCGTTTCGTTGCACTTGCTTTAAAGCCCACGTCCATTGTTTTGAACACATGCTTTTCCGAGTTGCTGTAGACAATACCTTGATGTTGCACAAATGCCTCAAAACTTGCAGTCTACAGTGCCCATTAAGGTAGCCAGGGCCACTGCTACGCTTCGTAAACTGTGACACAAAGAGATTGATGCGGCGCTTTGTCAGTGTTACTGTATCACTCGGACATGGCGCCAGAGAGTTAAATACTTGAGCCTGAACGCACAGCCAAAGATTAGCCTTAGACCGCTCGGCCATCCTGACATGCACATTTCGTTGGTGCTGTCTGCCTCGATGGCGCAGTAGGCAGCACGTCAGTCTCATAATCTGAAGGTCGTGAGTTCGAGCCTCACATGGGGCAAGGTCAAACCTTTTGGCACATGGGAGCACTTAGGTGACCGGGCGGCATACTTTATTACCTTCCGTGCCGTTTATGCTTCCCAGGGGCAAAAAAGGCTACAGCTACTCTGGAGGGCATGCGGCGTGACGTTTCAAGAACATCTTTTTTTTTTTTTTTTTTTTTGAGACAAGATTGCGTGTCTGCAATTTTGCAGTATTATTCCTGCTCATTTCGCGTCTGTTCGTGCAGAACAGCAGTGCCTATACATCGTACACCCGACAGTACATCTTGGATATTGGTTTGTGCATTCCGGACAGTTTTATTAGCAATCTTCGACTCATCCCTGAGATCACCAGAACACCCGGGCCTGAGACCCCTACCCGGCCGGGCGGAAGTGCTCGAAGGCGGTGCAGAGAACGTAAACAAAGACGGGGGAAGCGTGGCGGGATAAGAGCTAAGCTAAAGCTAACACCACACCAGCTCTCTTTACCCAGCATCTTTCTCGCCAATGTACGGTCACTGGTAAACAAAATGGATGAGTTTCGACTGCGCATCAACCACAGCAAAAGATTATGGAACTGTAATGTCATGATTTTCACAGAAACATGGCTAAACAGCGGGATACCAGACAACGCTGTATCGCTAACTGAGCATCAAACATTCCGAGCAGACAGAACGGCGGATGGACAGGCACATCTGAAAGACTCTCTGCCATCCACACTGGACCCACATCAGTTTGCCTACCGTGGCAACAGGAGCACAGAAGATGCCGTCTCCATAGCACTGCACTCTGTACTCACTCACCTGGACAATAAAAACACTTATTCACGAACGCTGTTTGTTGACTTCAGCTCAACATTCAACACTGTCATACCCTCTAAGCTAATGATCAAACTCAGAGACCTGGATATCGACGCGTCTCTCTGCAACTGGGTTATGGACTTTCTGACTAACAGACCTCAGAATGTTAGATCAGGCCACATCTGCTCCACCATCGTCACACTTAACACTGGTGTACCACAGGGCTGCGTGCTGAGCCCCTTCCTCTACTCCCTTTTTACCATCGACTGTAGGCCTGTGAACAGATCCAACACCATCAAATTTGCAGATGACACCACAGTGATTGGTCTAATCAGCAATAATGATGAGACTGCCTACAGGGAGGCGATACAGCACCTGGCCACTTGGTGCACTGACAATAATCTGCTCCTTAACACCAACAAGACCAAGGAGCTCATTGTGGACTTCAGGAAGGGACGAACAGGCTCACATGATCCCATCCACATTAATGGGATGCCTGTTAAGCCGGTCTCATCTTTCAAGTTCCTGGGGACCCACATCTCAAAGGACCTTTTCTGGACCACGAACACCTCCAGCCTGGTCAAGAAGGCTCACCAGCGCCTATTCTTCTTGAGCCAACTTAAGAAGAACCAGCTTTCATCAACTGTCTTGGTGAACTTCTACCGCTGCAAGAAAGCATCCAACTGCGTCACAGTCTGGTATGGAAGCTGCTCTGTTGCGGAGCGTAAGGCATTGCAGCGGGTGGTGAAAACTGCCCAACGCATCACAGGGACTACACTGCCAGCCATTGAGGACATCCAGAAGAAACACTGTCTGCGCCGAGCACGCAGTATTCTTAAGGACACCTCTCACCCTGCTCACAGACTGTTTTCTCTCCTGCCTACAAAAACCAGACTGAGGAACAGCTTTTCCCCCAGAACTGTCTCCCTTTTAAACCTTGCCCCTCACTGACTCTTTTGCCCCCCAATAACACCCCCCACACTCCTCTAACTTATACTCCTCACAATCACTGCACTATTTAACATTTGCATATTTAAAGTTTGCACGTATTCATTGCACTGATTCACTTATTTGAACTGTACATACCCACTGCACATGGACATTCGTAATTGTTTATCTATCTGCACACTCCTGATTCTCAATAGCGTCCTGTACATATATTCATTTATTGTAAATCTGTTCATAGCTAATACAAACTGTATATAATGTTCATAGTACATCCATCTGTAAATATCACCATAGTTTTTCTATAACTGCACTTTATAACTTATACCTGTATCCTGCACTTGCTGCTATTGCACTGCTGGTTAGACCTAAACTGCATTTCGTTGCCTTGTTCTTGTACATGTGTAATGACAATAAAGTTGAATCTAATCTAATCTTTATTAATCAGGGGTCGCCACAGTGGAATGAACCGCCAATTTATCCAGCATATGTTTTACAGAGCGGATGCGCTTCCTGCTGCAAATCTGACACTGAGAAACACCCACACACTCTTGCATTCACACACATACACTACTGCCAATTTAGCTTATATAATTCACCTATAGCGCATGTCTTTGTACTGTGGGGGAAACTGGAGCACCCGGAGGAAACTTATGCCAAAATGGGGTGAACATGCAAACTCCACACAGAAATGCCAACTGACCCACGCAAAATATATGCTGGATAAGTTGGCGGTTATTTCTCATGTGATGCCTTTCACTCAGTTTTTTTGGATACATTTGTGCTGAACTCCCGCAGCTGAAGGTACTTTTTGCCAAGGCCAACACCAGACAGACACAACAAATGATAATGTAGAAATGGTAGAAGTTTTCACATCATGCTTTTCAGACAAATGCACAGATGTATGTAAGTGTTTCCTCCGACAACATGAACAAATGGGTCGTTTTAAAAAGGGCTTGACTTTCATAAGAAGTATTTAATGGGAATCTGTTTGTGGTTTGGATTTGTTAGTACCAACATTTGTCAAAGCTGATATTTTAAATAGAAACACAGACTATTCCTCACATGTCTGGTCTCAGTTAGCCATAGAAATATTTCATAAAGACACTTTACACTAACTGGACTCGAAATCGAGAAGGGATTCAAGATCGATTGAAACAGGCAACAGAAGGAGGACAAAGTGAAAATGTGGAACAACAAAACTATTGTGGTAAAGTAGAACTTTTATTAATTTCAATTCATTTATAGACTCCTTTGAATGAGAAATAGAAAAAAATTACACACACACATATATATATAGGCATCAAATTATGCAAATTGTTCAGCAGGTGCTGGAAGCGATAGCTGCCCACTGCTCTGGGTGTATGTTCACTCTGTGTGTGTGTGTGTGTGTGTGTCTGCGTGCGTGCACTTAGATGGGTCAAATGCAGAGGACTAAAAGAAAAGGTAACACGTTAAAGTCACAAAGATTCATTAAACGTTGGCTAATGCATTACAATCAACAGTGAGAAACAACCATATCATCACTTCATGTTAATTAACTTATAATGTGCAATACTAATTTTACATGTGTCAAAATAAACTACAAAATACAGCAGCCACACAATGTAGCAAAATAAAATACTGTATTTTGAAAATACTGCAAAAATCTCAAAATAATTTAGTTATGTTTTTTGCAAATAAACTTCATATACATCCTGCTCCTGCCAGAGTTTTTCATCCAGCCTGCATAGGCTGAAGAATTATCAAATGTTTGTCTCTCATATGCTGTATTGTGCCACTTTGATATGTTTAGACACATTTATTAACTGTATTAACATTAACCATACAGAGCACCTGCAGATCAGCTACTGACATTTGAAACAGCATATGAAGTATTGTATAGGAATCACCACTGTAAGACTTATTTTAATGTAGTTTGTCTCATTTTCTTGGCATTTACAATAGCAATCCATCCCATACTACTATTATTTAGTAGTTGTTTAGTAGTTAATACAATTATTTGCGCAGTATAGTCACTCGCCCGAGTGTTTAACTTCTTTAACTGGAAGAGTCATAGTTTGCCCTCTTAGTGAACACCAGTACACCATCTGCAGGTGTTTCATATTTCTAAACTTATGTTTCTAAACTCTAAACTTCTCATCCTGTTCTTAAGGACTGATAGTTTATTTCTTCTCATTTCTTAAGCAAAGATGCTGATGCCAAATTGTACACTATAATGCCACACACACACGTTATGTGAAAGGCACCATTCAGATGTAATGATTGTAATGATTTGGGGAATCAAGCATGTATTGTTATAGACACCTTTGCTTATTTGTCTTAAGAGATGTAAGGCAGGTCCTGTTCATGTAATATGCTTTAGATTATCAAGTTGGTACTGGCATGAACAGTTATACCTGTTAACAGGTTTCTTATATGTAAATCAGTCCTATTCAGTTAATGGTCAGGCCTATTAGGCAGCTATTACACCACATCAACACAGCCCGGACCATCACCCTACACGGCAATCAATACCACATCAACACAGCCCGGACCATCTCCCTACACAGCCATCAACACCACATCAACACAGCCCGGACCATCGCCCTACACAGCCATCAACACCTCCAGCCATCTTCCTCTCCCCCCTGCTCTTCAGATCAGTGAGGAAAATGTGCGTCAGATCTTCAGTAAACAGAAGAGAAGGAAAGCACCAGGGCCAGATGGTGTCTCACCAGCCTGTCTGAGAACCTGCGCTGACCAGCTGGCTCCCATTTTCTCCCATATCTTCAATAGATCACTGGAACAGCGCAAAGTTCCATCCTGCTTTAAGCGCTCCACCATCATCCCAATCCCAAAGAAGCCAAAGATCACAGGACTCAATGACTACAGACCTGTGGCCTTAACATCTGTGGCCATGAAGTCATTCGAAAGACTGGTGCTAGCATATCTGAAGGACATCACTGGACCCCTGCTGGACCCCCTGCAGTTCGCCTATAGAGCAAACCGGTCTGTGGATGATGCAGTCAACATGGGACTGCATTATACCCTACAACATCTGGACAAACCAGGGAACTACGCAAGGATTCTGTTTGTGGACTTCAGTTCTGCCTTTAACACCATCGTCCCATCACTGCTTGAGTACAAACTGGCCCAGCTCTCTGTTCCTAGCTCTGTCTGTCAATGGATCACCAGCTTTCTGACAGATAGACAGCAGCTAGTCAGAATGGGCAAAATCACATCCGACAGCCGCACCATCAGCACTGGTGCCCCCCAGGGATGTGTTCTTTCTCCACTGCTCTTCTCCTTGTACACCAACGACTGCACTGCAAAAGACCCCTCCATCAAACTCATTAAGTTTGCAGACGACACTACTGTTATCGGCCTCATCCAGAACGGTGACGAGTCTGCATACAGACAGGAGGTGGAGCGGCTGGCGTTATGGTGCAGATACAACAACCTGGAGCTGAACACGCTCAAAACAGTGGAGATGATAGTGGACTTCAGGAGAAACCCCCCTGCACTCCCCCCACTCACCATCATGAACAGCACTGTGGCTGCAGTAGAGTCATTCAGGTTCCTGGGCACCACCATCTCTCAGGATCTGAAGTGGGACACTCATATAGACTCTATTGTGAAGAAAGCCCAGCAGAGACTGTACTTCCTTCGTCAGCTGAGGAAGTTCAACCTGCCACAGGAGCTGCTCGTACAGTTCTACTCAGCTGTCATCCAATCCATCCTCTGCACTTCAATCACCGTCTGGTTCGGCTCAGCTGCCAAAACTGACCTCCGTAGACTACAGCGAATAGTCCGGACTGCTGAACGAATCACTGGCACTACCCTTCCTACACTTCAAGAACTGTACTCTTCCAGAGTGAGTAAAAGGGCTCGCAAAATCACTCTGGACGCCTCACACCCAGCACACTACCTGTTCGAACTGTTACCGTCTGGTCGGCGCTTCAGAGCACCGAGCACAAAAACAGCCAGACACAGGAAAAGTTTCTTTCCTCAGGCTGTCTACCTTATGAACAGTTAAATATTCCCCTACTGTGCAATAAATATGTGCAATACTTTCTCATACGCACTTGTACACAGCACCTTATATCAATATACAATGCAATACTTTCTACATTCGCACTTGTACACAGCACCTTATAACCTGTATATTTATAACAATCTGTACATACAACTCAACATCCAGGTTTCTTCACTAACCGCATCTGTTTAATGTTCATCATTTTTTATTATTATTATTTTATGTTTTCAGATTATTTTGTGTTGTCACATGTCACTTTATGTACACTGGAAGCTTCTGTAGCCAAAACAAATTCCTTGTGTGTGTGAAGCACACTTGGCAATAAAACCGATTCTGATTCTATTAATAAAGATAACTGCACATGATGATGATCCATTTATTTAAATGAATATGTGACACAAAGATTTAAATTCATTGTTGAAAACAAGTTACAGGAGTAAGTGCAGTTGTTGTTTTATGTGATGTCCACCTCTGTAATTACACCATGGTGAAAAAGAAGTCTGAGAAATGCTGTAGTTGGTGTAGGTGGAGCAGGTTAATCACATTAAAAGTTCTGCATTGTGTAGATATGAAAGTGAACTCTTGTCGTTGAATTACCCTGTATAAACTGCCTATACAATAATTTTACTTGTGATGTGATTATTTTCTAATTATAAATATATAGATGCATGACAGATTTGATGGTGGATAAGCTTGAAATCGCATCATGTGAGAGCATGAAACCAATAGAAGATCAAAACATGACCTCTCTGTACAGAAAAATGTAATATGGAGCGATCACTTGCTTTTACCAACTCTTAATCTTATTGTTTTATCCTGCCCCTTTTCACAGCACAGTACAACAGAATTATACAAACTCAAACTCTAGGCTAACTTGCTTTCAGATTAATGCCCCGCTGCTACTAGATATGAGCCTGCCTGAGACAGAGTGGGTGCATTTAGAAGCTGCTGTGCTGTGGAAGTGTCTGACTAGAAGTTGCTTTCTTGATTTGTTTGTTTGTGTTACATGAGGCTTGATTTGTTCCCTGTCTTGTTGTGAGATCTGTCTTGGTAACCGTTAATTTGTTGTGATTTTTTGCGCATTGATTCATTTGTCTATTAGGCTGAATTTGATTTCAGAATGTCACTATGCAGAGTGAGTGCATTCTCCCCCTTCTCCTGGTTAAGACAGGAGGCTCTGGAAGTTGACAAAATCAAATAAACCCAACCTGGGCACGATGATGTTAATTGATTTGACAATGCTTGATATAAACCTTTCCTGTTGACTTGATTTTAGTTTGTGATCAACTCTGGAGCATACGCAGCTGAAAGTGTGACTTGCAGTAAACAGCCAATCACAAGACACATGAGAGTCAGTTTGATTCATTTCTCCAGAGTCAGTGCAATTCAGTTCTTTGTTGTAGATTATAGATATATCATAATATAAAATATAATGAATCTGAATACATCTACAATCCTGAAATAAACACTGCTGATGCAGCAAATCTTTAAGACGGCTATTTAAAACATAAAATCAGTGCAAATCAATCAACTTAAGTTAAAGATTTAGCTTCACAAACAGGCCAACACACAGTAAAAGCTTTATATATTGAAGCAAATTTAGATGCATATTTAAATGTATATTTTCATATTAATTGACAATTCACACTAATTTAATGTAAAACATTCAAATATAATAGAATTAGTTATATTTCAGATAATATAAATCAATTATTAGCAACAAAAGACCAATTTCATAATGCTTTTAGTGTAAAAGACTTTAATTTAAAGCAAAAAAAAAAATGTGCTGGAGGACTGGATCAGATATATGGCACTTTACACCTGATTACCTCTGCAGATTATACATAACATTTCACAGCACCTGGAATGAACACAAATGAGTTTGATGTTACAGTGTTTCTCATCCATTTGTGATTAATGTACAAACAATTATCTACAAAGGCCAAAAGTAGCAAAAGATGGCCAGTATGGGATCGCTTTACTGTGTTTAAAGGAAAAGGTTTTGTCACAGGGTATCTTATATATGCTTTTGTGAATGTTTATGCATATTTGTATGCACAGACACAAGTAATTAGACGAAAAGACATCTTTGTTACCAACCAGCAACCTAAGGATTGCCAACACCAGTCCTAAGGATTGCCAACATCCCACCTACAGTCCTCCGCTCTACCAACTGAGCTATCGAAGGCTTACAAGAGATTTCCACAAGCCCACCCTCTTAAGGTTGCTGCAGTCCGACTGCTGGCCAAAAAGGTTAGAAGCAAAAACGCTCAAGCCTTCCTATACCAGGAGTCCAAGCCGGGCCGCTGGGTGAAAACCAGGAATCCTGACCGCTAGACCATATGGGAGCTATCACTTGTGTGGGCCAGTCTGCACAAACTTCAGTTCTTTCTGATCTCATACATAGTCTCATGGTTTTAAAAGCCATAGTTTCTTTTATGCATGTTTTATCAGAGCACTTAGGTATTGCTGCAGCTCAGAGACTTACAAGATGAAAAGAGATTACGCTGCAAGTTGGCTGGGTGACTTCAAAGTGGTAGGGACTTTTGCAACATGTAGGCTGGGTTTACGGTTGGTGTAGCTGTAGTAGACGTTAATAAAAATCAGCAGTTGGGACAGCCTTTGAAACCAGGGGAGCACCCCACGGGCTCTGTGCTGGCGGCCCCAGAAACTCGATTCACTCCAGAGTGGAACTGAACAGCTCCAGGGGGGGGAAAGCGACCGCAGTGCACTGACTGACAGCAAAGCAAAAAGACCAAAGTGAGCCAGCCAGGAGTCAAACCTAGAATCTTCTGATCTGTAGTCAGACGCGTTATCCATTGCACCACAGGCCCTGTCTGTTTACTTTGTCATCGTCTGTCAACACGGAGTTCATTCAACACATGCTGTGCTTTGATATTATGGCAAGTTGTGGTGTCGATAGGATGCTCTCACAGAGTGTACACAAGGTCTCAGATGTCGGAGTCAGAATGTTTAGTGATTGTACTGAAAGTCCATTTGCAAAAAGTCAGCTTGTTGTTTAAGACACCTAGTCATTTTCAGTGCTTCAGTAGAGTATTTGAGCTTTCACTGACAGCTGATGTTTGTCTGTTGCAGAAAAAACTCACGAAGTGAGCTTGACCAAACCCTCACCTCAGATCAAGAGGAAGAAGAAGAGAGCGGTGTATGACTTCTCCCCTCAGAAATCATCAGACCACTGCAGTGATGACCAGGCTTCAGAGGTTAAAGGTGAGGCAGTCCCAGATAGTAAGCACTTGGTTGGTTCACCTAGTGAAGTACTCTTGGTTTAGTTGCATTTATTTACCTATGGCCCAAGCACTTTTTGCCGTAACAGGTCCGCCCAGTGTTTAATTTAAACAGATTTCATAGTAACTACTGTGGTGAAGAACGTAAATTAGCATAAATTAATGTTAATTTGGTATAAATTACTGTGATTATGACAAGAAAAACAAGAAACGTTTATAATGTTAATTTTTGTTGTTTAAAAGTTTAGTTCTCTGATCTAATCTTGTCAGTGTCGTTTAATGTTATGAAATATGACACCGTGTTGATTATACTGTACTGACAGCAGAATGAGACCCAGCCATAATCAGGTTTATAAAATGCACTGTACGTCTAAATCACTCAAAACACACAGACATCAAGAATCAGCGTATGCATCTCGATGATGGTGACAACTACCTTGTTGCAGTGCATTGCGGCATAAAGCATGTCACCATTGTTGACTTGTACACTGATTCTTGTTGTCTGTGTGTTTTCAGTGATTAAGTGATGATTTCTTTTTAAACCTGATAAATGCACCGCTAGGTCTCAATATGCAAAATCATGATTTACTCCACAGTTCAGTGTAAATCAAGGTAGATATGCAGATCTCTCTGATAGTGCATGTTGTTTAACAGGGAGGGAACTGGATCTAAGTTTCAGTGTTTTTTTGGGGTTTTTTTCCCACTTGGTTTCCAGTGTGTGTGCTGGTTTGGGTCGAGGACCCAGGCATATAGTGGCCCGCACCATATGCCAGGTTATGGCCTGAAAGTGGCCTAGATAGAGTTTGCTATCAGGGGTGTTTCTCATGAAATCTGAACAAACAAATTCTGGTTAGGCTAGGCTTTACTGAATCACTGACAGTGAAATCTGATCATTAGAGGTGGACGTTGACCATCCACAGTGCTGAAGCATTCACTGACCGCTGATGTTTGACTGTTGCAGATCAGACTGATAGAGTGAGCTCTTCTGAGCAGCCCTCACCTCAGATCAAGAAGAAGAGAGTGGCCAAGGGGAAAGCAAATGGTACATTTCTTAAATCTTTGCAACTAGCAATTGTGAGAATTGATGAATGTAATGATTATTATAGCAGTTATTGTACTAATATCTTTTTTTTTTTTTTTTTTTTTTGCTAAAAATATTGCTTCACATAGGTGAATCCATCCATTATAGGCCATGCAAATTCAGTTTGTAGTCAGTGTAGGCATGTCCGGTATCTCATTTCCAGGATGCTATTAATTGACAGGTTTTATCACAGTATACATTATTATCATGATATTCAGTTTAATAGAAAATTGAAAAGCAAAATCCATAATAAAACTGTTTTTAAAAGAGCTTAACCAACATCAGTGTTTACCTCACAGAAACAACTTTAATTATTTAAATAACAAACAGTACCTCAAACATCTGAGCACAAATAAATGGATGCAGGTGAAGACTGTGGCTGAATCCTCTGAGACTGTGGGCTGATGATCCAGCACTGCTGCATGGCACAAACAGACCAGACATTAATCCTTTGATTAACTATTCTACAAATGTATATACATTCCAGAAATATATAATTATTTTGTTCTTCAACAGTCCTGCTGCGAGAAACGATGATGATGCTGAGCTGAAATTCCCTCTTTATTTGCAACTTTCTTGCAGTGCAATAGTAATAATGAACTCTGAAAATAGGCAAATATACAGATAACATCTTCTTTAAATGAGCATTACTGACACATACTAACTTACTGTCTGTTTTCTGAACAAGCCAGACACTCTGCTAATTTAACCAGGTGGACTTTTATAAGCAGCAAGTTCATTTGCACTGTGTGGCAGACAGCGTCCATCATCAGCTTACAGTCTAAATTATTCTTTCACACTGCATCTTTTCAAAATTATTATATTTGGTTTGTTATTATATGTGACACATTAAACTACGCTGACACAAGCTAGTTTTAAACTGTTTAACATCCTGTCCTTCAACTGGTGGATTTTAATTAATGTTAAAGATGGAGATGAGCAGTAAACTTACCTTTATCTCCCTGAACTGCACTGAATGGTGGTCGTGAAACTGAGCGCGTTAGACGTGTTCCTGTGTTTCTCTGCCAGTTTTTGTCCTCGTGTCACACAGAGTGAATCTTCCACCAGAAGTCCCTCGTCTTTTTCCAAAATAATAATTCCAATCTTTGGATAAATTGTCAGTCGTCGTCCTTTTGCCATGCTTCTCCACGTGGGGATAGTGTGCATTAGTGTGCTCTCCTCCTTTACGCAGTTAATGTAATACCTGTACATGTCTAGGTCAGGGAACAGTCCAGGAATTTGATATTTGGCCGATAGTGGTGGCCTTGTATCATGATTCAGTGTGCTGTACAATACTGAACTCTTGGATCATGATTTATTCCTATAGGTCAAAGCAGATTTGATTCCTAATGTCATTACTCTTTTAATTTACTGATTGATTAGCTCTGATACACAGGTAACATCTTTGGGGAAAAGGTTTTTAAGGATATAATTGCATTTACAGTCAAGAACTATGTAAGAAAGCTACATTTTGGTCTGGTTTTTATGGTTATACCATCCATTTTGTCTTGTCAGTTGTGAAGACCACCACGATAACCAAACGCCCGTGGAGTGATGAGGAGAGAAGGGCGGTCAGTAAGCATCTGAGTAGCTACATTGCGCAACGCAGAGTTCCAGGTAAAGCCGCTTGCATGAATTGTCTTACTGAAGAAACCGCTCTCAGGGAGAGAACGTGGACGGACGTAAAAAACTGTGTGTACAACACCATCGTTACCCTCAAGCGGAAATCTGCGACCAGAATGCTTCAGTTTTAAAAGGATTAGTTTACTTCATTAACATTTTGTATAGTGAATGCACTCACCCTCCTGCCATCTAAGATGTTCATGCCTTTCTTTCTTCAGTTTTAAAGACATTGGTTTTTAAGATAAACTGAGGAAAGAAAGACATGCACTTCTTGGATAACAAGAGGCGGAGCACATCTGTCAACTTGTTCTGGAAGTAAACTAATCCTTTCAAACCCTGTGCCTTTCTATTCTCTCTCTTATTCTGTTTGTTCCTTAATTTCTGTTGTTCATGTCAGTCATGGACTGGTTTAGATTAGTGATGTTTAAGGAGGTTTATGAGTAAGAAAATGTTGTAAAGAAATATTTAAGTAGCCTGTTATTGAACGTCAGTTGAAAGATTATATTGCGGCCTGTTTTGGCATTTCTCCAGCAGCTTCTTGGTGATTTTAGCAGAAAAATGCTTAGTGATTCAATAAAATTGAATGTGTTTGTAAAGATTATTTGAGTATTTATTCTGGTGCTGGTGTTTAGTTCAATAAGGACTGAGAGCTGTCCACATTAAAACAAACAACATATAATGTATTAATGTTATACTTCATATAATTCCGCCTGGAATGAACTCAATGGCGCCCCCATCAGGAATGAACTTAACAGAAAATGTCCTCGCTCCTCAGGTTAAAAACTTTTTCCTTTTATTAGTGTTTTTAAAGAATCTGAGGTGATAACCCTAATCCTGGAGACACCTAGTGTTGAAATACAGTGAACATCTACTTGTAGCTGTGTCAGAAAGGGTGGACCTCGTTTTCTTGTCATATTTATTCTTCTTGTTCTTCTTCTTCTTGTTCTTTCTATTCCTTGCTTTAGTTTTTCTTCTCTGAGTCTCTTCTGAACTGGAACTGGAAGAGGCGTCATCACAGGATTCGTCTGTCACTGATGACTACATCAGTTGATGCGTTCTCAACACTAAATAGGTCAACAGCACTGGATTCTTCACGTCCAACTGATGTACCAGGAATCAGATCATCTGAATGTAAAATCAATACAAATGATTGAAAAAGTTTTTTTGCAATATACTATTTGAAACAGTGCACAACCAGTCTAATCTCTACAAACTAATATACACAGTGTCTGTATTAACTTATACATTATACAAAACAATATGTTCAGCTCTTTGCTGCTGCATTGAAAGCTTCACTACTTGCTGGCGAAGTTCACTGTTCAAGGCTTCCAGCTCATTAACTTTATATTGTAACACTTCTGCCTTGTTCTGTCACATCAGTATTTCTAGCTTTATTGGTTTCGTTGTATTCACTGGAAGTAAAACAGGGTGACAGTTATATTTCATCTTTTGTATACAGTGTTAACATTTATATAATTATACTGTATGAAGTTAGCAGTTTAAAGAGGTAACAGATAGGCTTACCTTCACCATCCACGCTTCCTAGGTTGTGTTTTTTACTGGTGTTGTACTGAGACATCTATAAATATTAAAAATCATTTTAGAAGGTGGCAAAACTTTTAAGGCCATTGGGCAGTTAGTTAAAAAGTGTTGTGCTGAAATGTCCTGAAAATTTGTCAGACCAAGCAGTTATTTACTTTTTGGTTTTATATTTAAGCAAACCCTGCTGAAAAATCCAGCTTAAACCAGCCTAGGCTGGTTGGCTGGTTTTAGCTGGTCGACCAGCCTGGTTTTAGAGGGGTTTTGGCCATTTCCAGGCTGGTTTCCAGCCCTTTCCAGCCTGGTCCTAGCTGGTCAGGCTGGAAAATGACTAGCTAAATCCGGCTCAAACCACCTTGAGCAGCCTGGTTTAAGCTGGACATAGTTGGTTTTGGCTGTGCTCCCCCAGCCTGGCTAGGCTGGTCAAGCTGGTCATTTTCTAGACTGACTAGCTAAGACCAGGCTGGAAATGGCTGGAAACTAGCCTGGAAATGGCCAAAACCCCTCTAAAACCAGGCTGGTCGACCAGCTAAAACCAGCCAACCAGCCTAGGCAGGTTTAAGCTGTTTTGTTCAGCAGGGAAGTTTTAAGGGAACTGGATAAAATTATCAATAATAATATTTTAATATAATGTAATCATTTTCATTTTAAATAATAATTATATATTATATATATATATATATATATATATATATCCACACACACACAGTCTAAAAATGAATATTAAGCATGTAATATACACCCAATCTAAAGATATATTATTAAATCATGCAAAACTACTTGAAGTTTATACACGTCTTCAAAATCATAAAATGTGTGAGCACGCATTCAAAGCGAGCGCCTTCGATCTCCTTCGTGCTCGAGAAAGAGTAGTATAAGTTACTGTAGCATGTAACTGCTTCATTTAAAAGGGTTTGAAAAAAACAGACTCAAGTCAAGGAGTCGATTCCTGTCCTGGAGTCGATTCCGAGACTAGGTTCATTGAGAGTCGAGCAATCGACTCTCATTCTCTACAGACTGATTTAGAAATCCAGTTGTTTTGCCATTGTACTCATGTACACAATATTAAATCTCATTACATTTTTTACAGTCCATAAATCACGTTTTTTGAACCCAAGAAACAACATAAAACATTATATTTAAAAATGATAAAAAAACAGAATTATCTGTACAAATAAACTCTTCAAATTCTATTTACTATTTATTCTATTCTGATTACTTGTTTCCAAAAAACATCATTGAATAAAAGTACAGCACAAGTGCAGCACAGTATTGCCACAGCATTGGGATATTAGATTATATATCAGCACAATGCACAAGTGTAGTAAAGTTGTACGTTAATATACTGCAAATTGTACTGTTGTTCAACTTATTGTAATTTTATTGTAATTTTATAATTCATTATTTTGCAGTTGCACATTTTACTTCAGTTATCCTCCTTTAAACTGTTGATATACTGTAGTTTTGCTTCCGTTTACTGAAGTTATTTTTTGTAAGGGTTTGTTTAGGCTATATTGTTTTGTAAGTATGAAATGTAAAAGTAACACACCGCTCTCCTAGAGGTGCACCCGTGGTAACATATATAGCACGCTTCAAAGGGAAGCTCCACAAAAATAACTACACTCCAACAAAGACTAAATATTTTTTTCTTTTGAAAGACGAGACTAGCGTGAATAGAATGATTTCAACAAAGAAACTCACCTCTTAAGCAAGAATCCAGGCAATCCAATCTGTAAAAACATTAGTCCACAACTTATTCATACATTGATAAACATCCATGGAATACACTGCTATTATCCAAACTAATCCTTGCAGTATGTTCAGTGGAGCAGCGTCTCCAGTCATAACACTAAAGAAACTGGTAAACAAAATGGCAGCCGGTCTCTTGCATTTTTGATTGACATTCCTTTGAGCCTGAAAGGAGAGGCGTCACCATCCAATTAGCTCTAAAAAACTTGAAATGGTCCTGCCCTCTCTCTTATAAATGGGCTCTGTGGCAAAGACTTTGTGAATGAATTGGCCAGATATGCTTGTGATTTTAATCATGTTAAGATTATAAACGTAATGTTATTCATGGATTAAAGGGGTGGTCCACTACGATATCATATTTTAAACTTTAGTTGATGTGTAATGTAGCTGTGTAAACATAAACAGCATCTCTGAATGTAAAATGCTCAAAGTTCAACGCAAAGGGAGACCTTGGTTTTTACAGAGTTAGCTTAGCAAAGCCTACAAAAAAAATACTTCCGGGCCAGTGAGATCACAAACATACTTTTACCGCGCACACACAATGTGCAGCTAAGGGGCGTAGCCAGAGGCACTGTAATGTTACAGCAGAGGAAGCTGAAATGCCGTTTAAACACTGCTATTTCCACAGAGCTTCTTCTGTTTCTGTATTTGAGCTTCCAAATGACACGACACAAAGACAGAAATGCTTACAGTTCAATATTAATTATGTTCCAGAGAATTATAAAATACATAGCAAGCATGATTTGACAAAACACAGCTTCCAGAATCTCTCCCAGTTCAGTGCTAGATTCAGTTAAAATCTCTTCAAAGAAGGAGTAGCTCCAACAAGCAGAAGCTGTAGCCTGTGAGTTTTTATTTGTTAAAATGTATCATGACAGTGTCTAGCCTTAACAGTATTGTAGCAAATGTGTAAACAATAGGAAATGCTGTTTGGCACCGCTCTATTATCATTATGTTTAAATATTCTAATAGTTCTTTTTAAACATATTCTACACATGTTAAATCATTCAAATGATTAGGGTTAAATCACCAAAATGTCTTTTTGGGTTTATTGTCCAGGTCAGGTACACTGTTAAATATACCCCTGCATGATCTGAGATGTCTCTTGTTCCTATTTTACAGTCTTTTATTTTATGTTGATCTGACCCAAACATAAAAAAATAATCAATTCTAGAATAAGACATGTGGATGGAAGTATATTCTTTTTTAAGAGGTTATATGTCTCTCCATACATCTATTAAGCCTAATTCTTTCATCATAAATCTTATTTGTCTAGTTTCTTTACTAATTTACTTATTAGAAGATGAGTCCAATTTAGAATAAAGTTGTACATTCCAGTCTCCCCCACAGATCAACGTACCTGACGCCTCCTTGGCTATAATGGTAAATATTTTTTTTTGAGAAATGCTTTGTCTTTTTCAGGAGGTTTATATATATTAAAGTACCTTCGATTTGGTCGATAGTTCCTTTTATTAGGTTATATCGTTCTTCTCTATCAGTAATCTTAGAAATTAATTGAAAGTTGGTTTTATTTGAGATTAATGTCATTACTTCTCGTTTACGACCATTATTATATGAGGAAAAGAAAATCTTAAATCCCATTTTTCCAGAATCCCTTTTTCCTCTTGCCAGAAGATTATCTGTTGCTTTTCTCTTTTCATTTTAGCCACGAGTTTGCTTCTTTTAATCGGATTTAGTAACCCATTTATATTCAAAGTAATTACTCTATATTCCTGTTTTTGCATATACTATAATCAGATGTAATTGCGAAGATCACGGTGACCGGAATGTAAAAAACACAAACATGAATATCTTGAACCACATAAAAACGTAACATAACGAAAAAGGTCTCCAAACCTTGAAGTCTTGAAATAACTTCTTAATGAGAGGGGAAAGCTTTCCTTCTCTAAAGGGCCCCTTCCTTGCTGTGCCTATTGCACAAAAAATGTTAACGAATATATTCAGCGCCCATATCTGGCATTATTATATTCTTGTATTTCTGGCTAGGTTTTCAAGTTAAATATTTCTACTTTCTAATTATAGCAAGGGATTTTAGTTGTATAAATTAGAATTCCTTCATGTCTTCCTACCAGTATGTTACTCAATGACTCGAGTCTTGGTGTGCTCTAATCATTCATCTTGTGTTGTTGGTCAGTTCGGTTAAATACCATTCTTCCTTCAAACGATTTAAATGTCCATCATCGGTGAATTAAGTCAAGAAGTTTTACCAGTCTCTCAGAGTTCTTTGTTAGGAACTGTCAGGTTTTACCCTTCTTTCAAATGGAGCTAGCATTGTCCCTTTGAAATTCACGTAGTTTTTCCCAGATCTTCACTTGATGTTTTTCCTGACTTTTCTTCCATGTCACTCCTTTTGCCAAGGTCTTTGTTTCACTTTCCCAGAGATTCCTATAACAGTTTCTTCTTCGCTGTTTATCAGTCCTTTTTCTTTCAGATCTCTTGATGCCTCCGTCATTGAATTGTACACGACCGGCCCGTTTTCCAGAAAGATTCTACGTTTCGCTGGCAGTGGTGTTTGGAACTTAATCCCCTTTTCTTTCAGAATTTTTCTTATCGGAGCAAAAGCCCATCTTTTCTGTTGGATCTCAGGTGGGTAGTCTTGGTAAAAAAAAATCCTTTTTTCGTTCTAGTGTATTACTTTCTTTCTCCATGCGGAGGACCAGTTTCTTTGTTTTGTATTCCAGGAAGAATACCACCACTGATCTAGGGTGGTGTCAGTGGGTGGTTTTGGTCCGAGTGCCCGGTAACACCTTTGGCTTTTAAGGTCCAATTTGTCGAGTGACAGCTCCATTTTGATAATCTTTCCACCAAGTCTTTTTATTATTATTAGGATATTATTCCCTTTGCTTCCTTCCGGGATTCCAAAAATCCGAATATTATTTCTACATGATTCTAGATCTAACAGTTTCTCTTGTAAATTTTCTTGAATTTGGATGGTTTGATCGAGCATTTTTCATTCACTTTGTTGACCTGCCGTAGCATTTAGGTCCGTAATAAGGCCATCCAGATTTTGATTGACTTCTTGTTTAAAGTTACTGTAGGGTACATGTGACCATTATGCTTAATTCACAAGTCCTGACGCGTATTAGTGCTCTTACATTCGATCAAGACACGAGAGTCCATCTAATTCAATGTATCTTCGTTTTATTTTCACATCAGACATCCACACGTGCCAATGTTGTCAAAATCCACTCACATACAACTTGTTTGTTCCAGCCTGATGAACAATGACTCCAATATTTCACTTCTACGATCAAAAGCTTGTGCTCTCCAACTTCTGCACATTGCACTAAAAACTCACGTGTGTCACACCAACTGTGGAAACTATATGAAGCATACTACACATGCGCAGTAGAAAATAACGTAAAGTATATGACATGCAAATGGCAAGAACATAAGAAGTATATAAAAACAGTATATATAAAAAAGTATATAACATGCAAATATATATATAAATATAAAACTTACCTAAAACAATGAACTATTAAATATGGCTCCTACAGTTACTTAGTTCCATTTTCACATGTTTTGCGAGAGAATCTTGGAAGGCGGTTAAATCACATTTAATATCTATCTAGAAAGCTTTGATGTCCGTATGTATTGCTGCAATGCTAGCTGACAGGCCATCAGCTATCCCGTCCGTCTCTAATTTTTATCTGTTGATTTCTCGTTTTTTTCAGGTCTCAATGGTTGTTTTTGTCCCCCTCTATGTTATTTAAATATGGTTTAGGTTATCATATATGATGTAAAAAGGAGGATTAAAACCAGTGTGTATGGGAGCGCTCTTTCTATGCTGCTACATGTGTCGACGCCATACCGGAAACCATCCTATGTGTTTCTTAAGCTGCCCCGAATTAGTGAAACTCTGTACACACTGATCATGTCTAGGGTTTCTCTCCAGTGTGAATCCTCTCATGTGTTTTCAGGGTTCTTAAGTGAGTAAACCTCTTACTGCACTGTGAACACTGGTTTTTCTCCAGTGTGAATCCTCTTGTGCCGTTTCAATTCTGCAGCTGTATTAAAAGTCTTCTCACATTCCAAGCACATATACTCTCTCGTGTGGATCTTTGTGTGTTTATTAAGGTGTGATGATTGGCTGAAACTCTTCCCACACTGAGTGCATGTGAATGGTTTTTCTCTGGTGTGGATCTTCATGTGTCTATAAAGCGTTGATGATAAGCTGAAACTCTTCCCACACTGGTTGCATGTGAATGGTTTCTCTCCAGTGTGGATCATCATATGTTGATTAAGGTGTGATGAGTGGATGAAACTCCTCCCACACTGTGTGCATGAGAATAGTTTCTCTCCAGTGTGGATCCTCATGTGCTGATTAAGGTTTGATGAGCTGTTAAAACTCTTCCCACACTGAGTGCATGTAAATGGTTTCTCTCCAGTGTGGATACTCATGTGGAGATTAAGGGATGATGAGCGGATGAAACTCTTCCCACACTGAGTGCATGTGAATAGTTTCTCTCCAGTGTGGATACTCATGTGTAGATTAAGGGATGATGATATCCTGAAACTCTTCCCACACTGAGTGCATGTGAATGGTTTCCCTCCAGTGTGGATACTCATGTGGTGATTAAGGGATGATGAGCGGATGAAACTCTTCCCACACTGAGTGCATGTGAATGGTTTCTCTCCAGTGTGAATCCTCATGTGGAGATTAAGGGATGATGAGCGGATGAAACTCTTCCCACACTGAGTGCATGTAAATGGTTTCTCTCCAGTGTGGATACTCATGTGTTTATTAAGGTTTGATGAGTGGCTGAAACTCTTCCCACACTGAGTGCATGTGAATGGTTTCTCTCCAGTGTGGTTCCTCATGTGTAGATTAAGGGATGATGATTGGCTGAAACTCTTCCCACACTGAGTGCAGTTGAAACAATTCTTGTCTCTCTTTTTCAAAATACCATCAGTCTGTAAATGAGTTTTGTCCTCAACTTTGACATGATGTTCCTCCTCTTTTCTCCCCTCATTCTCTTCAATTAGGTCTGAAATAAATAAATAAACAATAGTTTTCATTAAGTCTTAAAACTCTCATCAAAAGCTGAAAAGTGAAAAGACACTGGAAACATTGGCTACACACACTATGTAAAATGAATCAGATCATATTGTGCTTGGTCCATTAACGTGTACACATTAAAGCAGATTCAATTCAATTCATCTTTATTTATCTAGTGCTTTTACAATGTAAATTGTGTCAAAGCTGCTTAACATAGGCGTTATAGTAAATTGAAACTGTGTCAGTCCAGTTTTCAGAGTTTCTTACATAATTGATTATAAAAGTCATTTTGGTCGTATTGATCAGACACAGATTTGAAAGCTATAAATGGCCTATTTTTATTCATATATATTCAAAATTACAACAAAATGTTTTTATAAAATTTGTAAAGCAGACAGGGAATACGTGTTCATTCTGTGCCTGACTGGTAAATGCATCAGAAAAAAAGTTCTGGGGTAACAACTGAACAAACAGCTGAATATTTTCCTCACAGACATGAGACACACCTGTACAGCATCTGCATAAAGGCTGGAATGTGCACCTTTACCCTTATGAGCTGTTGGGTCATTTTCATCCATTCAGGGGTAATTTTGAGGCTTAATTTGGCCAAAACCTTGTCTGTGTTTCAGCAAACGGACTGATATTTGGGGACATCTTATTTTGAAATATTCTGGGAAAATGCTTTGAAATAAATAAAAAAAAAAACTCAATACACTCTGGGCAAATTTACTCCCTTTTCGTTATATTCATGGCTGTTTTTTCTTCATTGGCCTCTATTATAACAACATTTTTTTGATTGCAAAGCCATGACAGCATATAATCATGCATTTATGATTGTTGGTGTTTTCTGCGATGACAGTCAACATTGTTTAATTGGTCTCCACCCATGGGACGGCAATAAGGAAATGGGTAAGAGTATAAAGGAAGAGGAGGAGAGCTGAAGAGGGCAGATTTCGGCTCTCTGAATCACGCACAGTGGAGTTCTACACAGCCACTCTCTGCTGTATGGGAATGAGACTGCGCGCCACATCTGACAGGACCGAAGAAGCACGTGCACTTCCGTATATTATGCATAGCCTACAGCAGCCAAACAAAGGTAAATGATGTGTGGGAGTGTAATGCCCTTGGTTACAGCAGCTAAAATACAGATGCAATGGGACCCCTGTTTAGTTTATTGGCGCGACCCATGCCAGTGTTTTGAGCTGCTGTGACGCATTCTCCCCCATCTAGAGTCTCATCCAACCTGACCTCTCCCGGAAGCTTTGCGAGTCTCCCGCAAATTTATACCAGCCACGTGATCCTCCAAAATAAGTTAAAATACTCGGAAATCATGGCGGCGAGACCGAATAAGCAAGACAACAGATCGCGAGAGGCACAGCGAGTAAGCATTACATTTATTCGGTTACATAAATAGAGGGATTTGCACTCGCGATAACATTACTGCTCTAATTCTGAGTGATCTGCTGTTATTAGTTGGAGACCAGCAAAATATTTGAATGGTCCTGCATGTATTTAGGCCTTTTTACATATATAACAACTGAAAGTTCTGTGTTTTTGACAATATTGCAAGTTCACTAAAAGCTGGCTGGAAATATTAGATAAATAAAACTTTATTTTATAACATGAATATTTAATAATATACATTTTTGTAATACACTCATTGCTATAGTTTAGAGACTTCTTTCCTTTTAGTAAAGAAGTATTAGGTTTATAGGTGTGCATTTTAATTCTTATGCATCAAACATACGCTCCAAACTTGTTCTTGATTGAGACATGTTGAATTCTTCTTTCATCATTTGCAGTGTTTGCAAATTGCATTGTAATTTTTACATTTTTTTTTTCAAACTATTTTTATATCTGTGTTTATATCTGTGTACATATTATTTTCTGTGGTGGATCTTTACGCTGTGGCAACCCCTGATAAATAAGGCACTTAGCCAGAGTGAAATGAATGGATGAATTATTTTCTGTAAGGCTGCTTTTGGCCATGACACATTCACACCTAAAGAGGCGTTTAAGGTAATATATGCAGCACCTTTCATTTATTCTCTTCGGTAAGGCGAGATCTTCTCTTAAGGTTCATAATTAGAGGGAAAATGTGCTCAACGCATTATAAAGCTTGAAGCATTAGAATTAGTGCTCAGTATCAGCCGATCACCATGACAAGGAATCGATACTCAATATCAGCTGCAAAAATCCTGATCAGAACATCCCTAGCTTTGACCCAACTTGGCTGTCAGAGCAGCAATACTGCCCCTTGCTGTACAAGACTGATCTTGTTAAGTCAGTAAATACATCCTTAGAAAAAAGAAGTATACTTAAGTTAAGGTCAAGTATAAAGTATACTTTATTTAGTAAGTAATTAAGCCCAAGATACACTGCAGTGACTAAAGCTGCACACTTTGTAGATAAAAAAAAAGATATTAAAAAAAGTAAATGTTTAGCTTGTACAGTTCAAATAATTGTTGTTTTTTACTGCTGTCATTCAAAAGAAACAAATTAACACCATGACTTCTGTGTCAGTCTGAACAGCCATGCCGTGCCCCTCCCCAAACTGTAAACCTAGAGGAAACACTGAAACCGATATTCCTTTCCAGTTATCGGTGTTTTGTTTTCGTGGAGTGTCAGTGCACTTTACTGACGCATTTCTAAAAACAGTTTGCAGAGAGAGAAAAGAGAGAATACCTACACTTTTTATTATCCTTATATTGCAAAAGCACACACGTTTGTTGGCATTGAAAGTGTACACAATAAAAACTAGACACTTAACAGATTCAATTGATGTATTGAACTTATCTGTACGATTAAAACTGAAAGTGTAATTTAAGTTCTTTTTGGCGTTATGAGGAGAAGACGCATCAAAACGCGTATACGCAGTCTTTGACCCCTGGGGGTTAAACACCTACATGTATGACGCAGTTAATGACGTTAATGCAAGAGTCTAATTGTTGTTGTTCTGAGATTATATGTAGAGCAGTCTACAAACTTGTTGGCGAGTGTTAAAGCTGGCCTCTGCTGAGGAAACTGCAAACTAACTACAGTAAACTTTCTTTTAATTGAATCTCTGACTCCTGCTCTCCTTCATCTGATAGACTGGTCTTTTTGGGGTTAAAACTGTTGGTCCCCCTACAAAGTGTATTTATGCACGCACACTATAATCTGCTGTTTTACTCCACTGAACTCTGTATAAAAGACAAAAACTTTTTTGAACAGGCATATCTAAAGGGTTAATGCAGCCAACTGATGATCAACAGTAAAAATAGCACATTTTACCTCTTCCCAACAGGGAAAACACCAACAATCTAGAATGCATGATTATTTGGTGTCATGGCTTTGCGGTTAAAAATGTGGTTATAATGGAAGTAAATGGGTCAAAAGCAGCCAAGAACATAATGAAAGGGTATAGGGCTGCACGATTAATCGTATTATCACAATACCGATATTTGTGGCTCACGATCAATAATCAAATATCGTCACGATTTTACAGTATAAACACCAAGCCGTTATTTTAATGAGTGGAGTTTACGGACAAGCATGAGGTGACCGTCTAGATTGCAAGTGTTTTTTTTTGAGGAATGTAATGTTAATCAGGTAGCCTTTGCTCCTGTTCAGTCGAAACTTCCTAAAGTAACACAACAAACCTCATTAACCACCTTAAAATGTCATCAGTGGGTTAAGGAGCTCAGGAGAATTCTGCTTTGCATTTTTTATGCATTACTAAACCAAACAACACTTATTTTATAAGTCAACAAAATATTTGTGGAGATTCAACAGTTTTTTTTTTCAGACATGTTTGCCAGTCATGTAGACAGAAAGACACTATCCAATTGTTTCAATATAAAAAAAGTCATTGTAGCCCTGTTCACGCAGCAATCTGATGCAACTTTTATCATTTACAAGACAAAAAATGCTATTAAAAGTTTCGGATCAATTAACTCAATTTATAAAAAGACTAGCCTATTTTATGCATGAAATAATGAAATAGATAACTAATTACCTTTATTTCTGATTAGACCATGCTCTTTATTCAGTTTTAATAGGTATATACATGCTTTTTTTTTTAAATAACATGATTTTAAAATGGTTTTAAAACAATCAAGCAGATTTTTAAAAAATCTAATTTGCAGAAGAGAAATTACAAAAATTTAGCAAAAGGAAAAGATTAAATATATCAGGACTGTTGAAAGAACATTCTACTTTATTTATTCTTTCAACTCAATACAACAGCTAAGATTATGAATGACGGAGTGTAAAGCCGTCTCTCCTGCATGCTTCACCAGCGCGTCCCGCTGTTTATAAATCAGGAGGCGGAGAGAATGCGCAGTTTAGTTTCACCTCAAGATATTGAAATAAAAACTAACACTGAACTGCTCATCACGCTCAAAAAGTTACACTAAAATGCAAAACTGTTGTTAGTTGCACCTGCGGGGAAGCACAATCAACCGAACACGCCATTTTTTTAATTCAATATTCGTGAAGTATGTGACCGAACCGCAGATGCTTTGTCATGTTGGTCGTGACACTCTGCCTTATAACTTATTAGTTTATTACAATAATTACACTTAGCCACATGTAGCCACTCTTTTGAGCACATCTTGCGGTCAATCTCTAATCAACTGTTTAGATTATTATTGAAGGTGCTCTCAAGCTGCAAAGTTCCTGGCAGAATAGCAGGTGAAAAAATGTGCATGCAAAAATGTGTGAGAACTAGTAACAACTACTAGAAACAAGTTTTAATCCATAAAGAAGTTCATGAAAAAAAGGAAATTGTGATCAACGTGACATACAAGTGGAAAGTACAAAGCCAGGGGTGTCCAATCTCTGTCCTGGAGGGCCGGTGTCCTGCAAAGTTTAGTTACAACCCCAATCAGACACACCTGGGCTAGCTAATCAAGCTAGTAGTGGTGGGCAAAGCAAGGCTTCATGAACGTTTCGAAACCCCACTCTATGATGACACCTAGTGGTCATTTTTATATATTGCACTGAAATAGCTTCAGCAAAGAACAGTTGAGCAGATTAATGTGTTAAACCCCACTTTGTAAGCTAGGATCTGCAAGCGATTTAGTGGAGCGGTTAGGGTTCCTGACTACCGTGTGGGGATACTGGGTTCGAACCCAGACTGATGAAGCTATTTTGAAATGCTTTAATATCTGTATGAAATGCTTTGTTCTTGTATCGTTTGACATCCGAATAAACACTTTGTGAACAAATATGTCTTGTTTTGGTCATAAAACAGGGTTGTTGCTAGATCAGACATGGTTGTGGCCAGAAGTTAACAAGAATTATTTATATTATTTAATAAATTTCCCATTGTATTTTATTAACATCTACCCACAACCTAAACCCAACCATCACAGTACTGTAAAATATTCATTATTGTTTTACAGTGTTACAAAAATGATGCTAAATTGATGGCATATCAGCAGCTGTATCCTATCTAGACTACACTATAAAACAGTAACATTATTAAAATACAGTAGTATTTGTACAAGTCGGGATTCGAACCCAAAAGTCATTTGACGCTCAGTAACAACATGCACACTCACGTTTTGCTAGGCTATATGAAACAGAAGAAATTTCGGACCCTGTTTGTCAAACTCAGATTCGCCAGGTCTCGAAGCGCTTCTGAACTGATCGATGCTTTAAATTGCTTAAGTCACGTGACCAGGTGTTTCGAAACACTTTAGTCACATGACCTGGGTGTTTCAGATCATGCTTCGATGCAGTGTTTCGAAACACTCGAGCTTCGGGATCTCAATACTGTGTCGAAACATCAGTTTCACGTCAGCCATCCCTACTTACTAGGCTTTCTAGAAACATTCATGCAGGTGTGTTGAGGCAAGTTGGAGCTAAAAGCTGCAGGACACCTTCCTTCCAGGACGAAGTTTGGACACCCCTGTACTAATCCAACACAATCACTGTAATAGCAGATATCTTCTACGAGAATACTGTATGTCGTCAGCTCAGTTAAACTTGTTTGAATTTATTGTTTTTATTTATTTTATATAGCGCCAGTGCTCAAGGACGCTTTACAAACAGTAGGAAAACAAGAAAAGTAATAAACTTAAGAAGGTAAAGAAAACGGGAGACTAATAATACATAAAAGAATGAAAATGGGAAAGACATAGGAACAAGTAACAAAAGAAACTCATTCATGTCTTTCAATGAGTGCTTATGCGCGTTTAGGAGAACTAGGCAGCACACTCAGGGCTGCAAGATGGATTTAATTTAGTATTCTTCTTATTAAAATATATCTGAATGAGGATCAAATGACTGAGTTGGTCTTTGAGAATGAAAACTAACCTGTTTGTTCCTGCAGATCTTCCTGTTTGACTCTGAATGTTTCTTCAATCTTCACATCTTCACTCTCCTCTTTAATAAACGCCATCTTTATAACTGTGGAGATCAGTCGCTTCAGCAGGAGTTTTTCTCTGCATTTGGACACTTTATCCTGTTTAAAATGAACAAAACAATAAAAAAATAAAACAATGAACAGAAACAAAATAACTTCTCTTGAACTCTTGCATCAACAGTTTCTTTATATGAGAGTAATTAACAAAAAGAAATCAGGTAAAACGTGTCTTTAAAACACTTATTACACACGTTTCTGTAACTTTATACAAACAATAGCCCTCGGTTACTAAGTATAAAATAGTACTACGTTATATAAGGGGTTAAAATAATATTTCCAACAGCAGGAACATAATTTAGCATCGTATATAAAACCTAAAACTTTAGCACTTTAACTTTAAATCGGTTTATATCTGTGAACGTTTTAAAACACAAACCTTTCTCCAGTTAAATCTCAGCGCTGAAGCGGCGCCGCATGATGACGTCACATGCCACGCCAAAATAAAAGTCTTTTTTGTTTAGCTTTTTTTGCCACTTACTGTTGCAGTCATGACTTACTGATACTCCCATGTTTTTCACTTTACACTATATCTGCTCTCTCTCCCTCTCTCTCTCTCTCTCTCTCTCTCTCTCTCTCTCTCTCTCTCTCTCTCTCTCTCTCTCTCTCTCAATTTTGTGAAACTTTTTTTAATCCAGTTCCATGACTTGCATGTCTACAACACATTACTTCCTATTAATATCTGAGCCCAATCTCTATTACTACAACTTATAAAAATTTTAGTTTTTTTAAATAAATATAAGGTATTTATATTTATATTTACTATATATTTATAATCTATATAATCTATATAACATATATGTAATCTATATATATGTTTAACCTGAATGACTGAATGTTTTCACATTATTTCATCCTCAGCAACATTGTGAACTTTTATAAACATGTGTTTGTTCATTAACTTGTGAACGCAGAATTACACAAACACTGAGGAGATTCTCTGTATGAAAGATGTGTGAGTGCACCAAAAACACAAACTTACAAGATTTCCTGCTCTCCTGCTTTTAGTCTCGGAGACTGCAGGGCCCATATGATGGCAAGTCTTTTTCTGAGATGTAATTTAAAGCAAAAGTACATCATTTATAGATGAAACAAGCTGAGCGACGCACACAAATCATGAAATAATTACACAAATATAACATTTATCAAATCAATATATCTTCTGGAAACAGAAACACACACATAAACCTCAAAACAACACAGATTTGGGAGGAAAAAAGTCGTTTATTTGATGATATTTCAGGTGCAATTGCAATGTTAGTCAGCACGGACATGTGAAATGTGTCATGTGATCATGAAAAAGTGTTAAAAACAGAATATTACTCTAATAATCATCAGTTATAATGTCTCATGCTAGCAAGAAGCCTTGAATTCATTACTTTCAGCTTTGGAAACAGTTTAGGACATTTTTGTGCTTCATGCAGATCATCAGATGTTACAGACACAAATGATACCCGCTACACACACACACACACACACACACTCTCTCTCTCTCTCTCTCTCTCTCTCTCTCTCTCTCTCTCTCTCTCTCTCTCTCTCTCTCTCTCTCTCTCTCTCTCTCTCTCTCTCTCTCTCTCTCTCTCTCTCTCTCTCTCTCTCTCTCTCTCTGAGTGCATGCTGGGAGTGGGTGTGGCGAGTGTGAGCGTGAGTGGAAGCCAACTGTGGCTGGTAAGAGTGATCTTCTCTTTCCAACATTGTTTTGTTTCTTTCTTTCTTTTTTGAGTTGTATAATTTGATTTAGTTTTGTAAGGAAACGTCTGCTCCAGCTTTTTTTTTTTAACTGGAAGCATGGCTTTTCCAAATAAAACAGTGTTTGAGAGTTTAACACGGCAACATGGAGTTAAGATAGTATCCAATGCAAGTGTGGAAGATGCGTGTTTGGCTGTAGGAGAGATAGTAGGCCATGAGTGCATCGTGTCTGCATCTCGCATGAATAATGCAATTGTGATTGTTTTAAACGCTGTTGAAAAGGCAAACGAGGTAGTTCAGAATGGCGTGGTGATCGGAGGTTCACTTACTGCGGTGCTCCCCTTGAGCACTCCTTCAAAGAAAATAATCCTTTCAAACGTCCCCCCTTTCGTAAAAGACGAACTCATCACACAGGAATTGTCACGCTATGGGAAACTTGTATCCCCATTAAAAAAAAAAACTCTAGGATGCAAGTCTCCTTTAGTTAAACATCGTGTGCCCTTTAGGAGACATGTTTTCATGATCCTAAAGAATACCGACGAGGATTTAAACTTGGCATTGAAGCTAAAAATAGATGGTTTCGATTACACGATTTTTGCGTCATCTGATACAACGATGAAAAGTTACGGTTGCGGAAAATACGGACATCTCATCCGTAATTGCCCTGAGAAGAGTGATAAAGATACAGAACAGGACAGTAGTGCGGCTGAGAATAGCGCACCTGTGACTGCCGCACCGGAGTCCGGGACAGATGAGACATGGAGTGTGACGCGGGCAGAGCCGCTTACGGGAAAAAGTAGTACAGAGGAACGGGTGTTCGAGTTTTCTCGTGCTGATAATAGTGAAGTAAGAGAGCCGGCAATAGGAGAAACTGTATCTTCAGTTACAGTCGAGTCAGAAAAAGTTAAAGAATCTGGGAATGAAGAAGTTAGGCTGAATGATTGTGAATTGGACATGGAAGTTGAACCAACATTCAAAATTCCAATCAAAAGAAAAAATAATCGGAATGAAAAAATAAAGAAACAAGCTAAAAAAAGCGATCTTGATGATGAGAAGATATCTCATGATGAGGATTCAGATTCAAGTGCTTCTGTGTGCTCAGCTTTCTCTGATTGTTCTCAAAATGAAAAGGAAAATGCTCTTTATAAAGCTGAAGACATTAGACGTTTTCTAATAGAGACTAAAGGAAAGAAAGGTATTGAAGCTGACCACTATTTCTCCAATCCAGAACCATTCATAAAAGACACAAAATATTGGTCAAAAGAAGGTTTTTTCTCTGACCTTGAGATTTTTCCTTTGTGGAAACTTGTAAACAAGTTAAGAAAAACAATGCTTGATGAGGACAAAGATAGTAAGGATTAGATCAATGCCTTTTGTGATTTTGATTATAATATTCTCTCTTATAAATGTGTTTCTGAACATTAATAGCTCTATGAACCAATTAAAAATTGGAGCCCTAAATTTAAACGCTGCTAGAAATGTTCAGAAAAGGATGATGATGTATGAGTTTATAAGAGAGAAGTTAATTGATGTTATGTTTGTGCAGGAAACGCACAGTGATAAAAGAACTGAAGTCGATTGGAAAAGAGAGTGGGATGGAGAGCTATTTATGAGCCATAAATCTTCCATTAGTGGTGGAGCAGCAATTTTATTTTCTAAAAAAGTTACTCCAATTTCCTATAAAATCAATGAAATCGAGAAAGGACGTTTAATAAAAGTTATAGCACAATTGGAAAAAATGGTGATGTTTTTTAAATATTTATGCACCTGCCAATGGAGCAGAGAGAGTTGTTTTTAAATTGACTTAATGACACCTTGAAAAATTGAAATACTGATGATTGTCTTGTTTTAGGTGGAGATTTTAATTGCACTGAGAATGACAAAATTGACAGGAATCACTTAAAGCCACATCCTGCTTCTCAAAAGATTATTAAACAGTTAGTTCAAACCTTTGATCTCAGTGACGTTTGGAGGAATAAAAATAAAAACTCTAGACCATATACCTGGGCTCACTGTAAAGAGAATTCTTTTTCTTTGGATAAATTTGACAGTTTTAGACATCATTTAATGTTTTTAAGTCCTGTATGATAAATCCTGTTGGATTTTCTGACCATAGTGCAGTTATTTGTTCTGTATTCATGAATAATGTAAAGTCAAATCGTGCTTTTTGACATTTTAACACTTCTTTAATAAGTGATAAACATTTTAAAGATTCTTTATTTATTTTTGGGATGTTTTCAAGCAAGAAAAGTTTTTATATAGTTCTTTACAACAATGGTGGGATTGTGGGAAGATACAAATAAAGAATTGTTGTCAACAGTATACATTAAATGTTAGGAAAGAAATAAGAAAATCTTTGAATGAAGTAGAAAAGGAGATAAATGAAATGTAGAGTTTGTCGAATGATAATAGAGCTCATATTGAAACTCTTTCTTCAGAGAAAACTTCTTTGGCAAGATTGCTAGATATAAAAGCACAAGGAGCGTTAGTATGCTCACGTTTTCAGAGCGTCAATCAGATAGACGCTCCTACCAAATTTTTCTGTGATATGGAAAAGCAAAATAGTCAAAATAGAATAATTCCTTCTTTAATTTCTGAAAACGGAAAAGAAATAACCAAATTGACTGAGATAATATTGTAACAAGTTTCTATAAGAAATTATATATGGCTGAAATTACTAATGAAGCAGTATTGACTGACAATAGTTTTGTTGAAGGGTTGCCAAAGATAGATGAAGAAAGTAATGCTTTTAAAACTGCCTTTATCCACACAAGAATTTTATACAGCTTTAATGAATATGGAGAATGGAAAATCTCCTGGAATCGATGGATTACCTGCTGAATTTTAAAAAGCTTTTTGGCCCGTTATAGGAGAAGATCTTTTAGAAGTAATTAATGAAAGTTTGACAAAAGGTTATCTTCCTCTCAGCTGCAGAAGAGCTGTCATCACTTTACTCCATAAAAAAGGGAGACCTCCAAAATATCTCAAATTGGAGACCTGTTTCATTGTTGTGTACAGAATACAAAGTTATGGCAATGAAATTTAGTAAAGTAATGGAGAAGTGACAAATTATGATCAAACATATTGTACACCAAATAGATCCATCTTTAATAACATAACTCTGGTAAGAGATGTTTTGGAAGTTATTTGGTATCAATACTGGTCTAATTTCTTTAGATCAAGAGAAGGCTTTTGACCGTGTTGAGCACTCATATTTATGCTACACGTTACAAGCTTTTGGTTTTGATCCTGGTTTTATAAAGAAGATTAAGGCACTGTATTCTGGAATTGAGAGTGTATTGAAAATTAAAGGAGGTTTGGGTAACCCCTTTAAAGTTCAGAGGGGGGTAAGACAGGGATGTGCAATGTCTGGAATATTATATATGCTTGCTATAGAACCCCTGTTACTTATGTTGAAAAACAATCTAAATGGGTTGACTTTACCAGAACATAACAGCACCTTGTTTTTATCTGCATACGCTGATGATGTTGTTGTTTTTATAAATAATGCTGAAGATGTAAAGTTACTAAAACAGACAGTTGACAAATTTACAATGATTTCATCAGCTATAGTCAACTGGAAAAAAGTGATGCCCTGTTGATTGGAAAATGGGAAAAAGGAAGTCCTGCTTTACCAGTAGGACTGCTATGGCAACGAAACGGCATAAAATATCTTGGTGTTTATCTTGGGACAAGTTTCACTGGATCCCTCAAAGCATTCTTTTTCTCGCTAAAGAGGACGGAGGTCAAAGCTTAATACATCTTGCAAGTAGATGTGCGACTTCTCGTCTTCAGTTTTTGCAGAAGCTCATGTTAGGGTCTGAAAGATTGGCATAGATACCTGTTGCTAAATGCATTGTGCGTAGAGTAAATGGAACGGGACTGGACATTGCTTTGTTTTTAATGGATTGTAAGAAACTTGATCTGAAAAGAATTCCTACGTTTTATCAGAGTCTTTTTAAAGTTTGGTCTTTGTTTAAACATCAATGGATGGAACCTTTAATGTCCATTTACTGGCTACTTGAAGAGCCAGTTGTGTGTGGAGCACGCTTTGATGTATCAGGTGATGATTTACCAGGTCTGATGAATATGCTGCAATAAAACAAATGTATACAAATCAAACATTTTAGATTAGATTAGATTCAATTTATTGTCATCACACATGTACAAGTACAAGGCAACGAAATGCAGGTAAATGGAACCCCCCGACCGTGCACAGACATCACAACTCCAGGGAAGACAGGTCACAGGAGGTGGAACAGGAAATAAAATACAATCAGGAAAGAGAGGCAAAAAAAAAAAAAGTCCCTCTCACCTTGCTCTTAAGTTGGAGCAATGTGAGATCAGGGATAAGAAAAAGCCCCAGCAATCTAGCACAAAAACACACCGACAAGACATAACATTGCCACAGGGGATGGGAACAGGGGGTGTGGATATAGTCCGGTAAGGGCGGGCAGCCATCAGGTCCTGCAGCCATGGAGGCGCTGGTCACAGACCCGCCCACCCCCTCCAGTGGGTGAAAGCATACGAAGGCGTTGGATTGGGGCCAGGAAGTGTCGTGCTGTGTATCTGTGTGTGTGTGTGCGTAAGCCTGTATAGACCAACAGGTGTCCTTGACGGGGAGCAGGAATTTCAGAGCGTCTCCTTACATTGCTATCCGGGAGAAGTTGTTTTCCTCCAGCCGAGGCCGTCTGGCAGGAGAAAAGAAAACACAGGGAAGCCGAAAGAGTAGAAAGATACTTCAACTTTAGGTCAATACCTGCCAATTTCACAGATATTTAATGTCCATCACTCGTCTCCAGATCTGGCCAAATTTTGTTGCAAAGCTGCTAACTTCACCTCGATGTTTTCCAGTTTGAGATCTAATATTGCAGTCTGATTATTAGCAAGCCTGCCCATCAGCGCTTCAATCAAGCCGGCCAGCCTGGTGGGGTTTTGAGCAGCACTGACCTCTTTCATCATTCGTCGATACGCCAGGGCCCCACATAAGCCCATCAGCAGAAACCCTGTTATCAAAGTTCCGAATAGGTAAATGTCTTCAATATCCTCCAGAGACAGAGCAGCCAGGCACAGGACGCGCCACTTCTCCCACCCGTCCATCAGGTATCCAGCTGCAAACGTCCCCGCAGGACAGGTGGGCTCTCCCGAGCCCAAACTTCTCGTCGAGAAGATGGTGTCAATCGCATTCAGAGACCAGTTGATCAAATCCATAATTCCTTATTTGTTTGGATAGCAGGGCACGGAGAGTCTCAGAGATAGAATAAGACAAAGACAAGAGGAGCTAGCGAGGAGAGATATGGGACGGAGAGGGAAAAAGTTCGACCGCCTTCTCCGAGAGCCAAAGAAAAAGACACACACACACACATATTGTCAATAATACAGGGTCGGATTTTAAGGAAGTGGAAACAATGTCAACGTTTTGGGGGGTAAAATCTGTACGCTTTATGAAACATTTTCTAGATAAGATAAATAAGCTTTTAAATATGCAAGAAAAGAATTTACTTGAAGAATATAATGTGAAATGTATGCTTAAAGTAACAAATGCTAAACGGCTAAAAAATAGAAGTGATACTGTGTGGAGAGAGAAGTTAGAAATGACTGAATTAACAAAGCCAGTATGGAATGTCCTTTATAAAGCACCATCACCTAAAAGAGCGGGTGATCTTCAATGGAGGAGACTCCATGGGGCCATAGCAGTCAATTCTTTTGTTGCTATGCTAAATCCTAATGTGTCTGTTTTGTAATGAAAGAGAGACAGTTTTTCATTGGTTTATTCTTTGCTACAGACTTTCCTCTTTATTTAATATTCTAGAAATTCTGTTTTTAAGGTGTTATTTACAAAAAGAGATTTTATTCTTGGGTACAAATATAGTTGGAGGAAAAATGTTCAAGGTCAGTTGATTCATTTTAGAGTTGGTGCTGCTAAATTTGCCATTTATGTTAGGAGAAAAAAACTAAATGGATCAAAAGGGAGATCAAGAAATGGTTTCAGTTTTTAAGAAAATGTTAAAGTCACAAATTGTAACAGAGTATGCTTTATACAAACAAATGAGCACATTGGACATTTCTGAATTTGAGTGGTGTTGTGATAATGCGCTGTGTTTTCTTGATGAACAAGAGCTTATCTTCTCACATATACTGATGGAAGATGGAAGATTTGGTTATTTATTATTATCTCCTTACTTTATTTGATTAGTATTTTTCCTCTGGTAAATAAATTGATGTGAGATTGTTTTAAAAATTATTTGTTAATAAAAAGCTCTAAAAAGTCTCTCTCTCTCTCACACACACACACACACAAACACAGCTGCTGACTGCTCCTGCAGAGGATTCTGGGTAAATCTCTCGTCAGTCTTCAGCTCAGTTTCACTGATGATCCAGAACACACAGTAAACCCAGGCCAGAGCGGCTCAGTGAATGTGGTCTGGACTGAGTGGATGAGGCTCATTGTGTCTCTATAGATGTTGTAGAAGATCAGAGTTCCTGCACTGTGATCCACAAACACTCCTATTCTACTGCTGAGCGGCTTCACTGGGAGACCAGTGTGTATGTTATTGTGTATGAATAAGAAACTGGAGGAAGAGCAGATCAAACTCCAGGACTCAGCATTACGTCCAAACACACACTCACCACCTCGTCCCTTCCTCCTGATGCTCTTATATGACACTGATATACACACACTATGATCTCCACTCCAGTCAGTCTCCCAGTAACAGCGTCCACACACACTCTCTCTGCACAACACCTGATACACACCATCAAATCTTTCTGGATGATCAGGATACGGCTGATCCTCTCTCGCACACTTTACCTCTCTGTTCTCCTCAGACAGAACGAGTTCAGTGTCTGCTGTATTTGGATCCAGTGTGAGGAAACAGACATCTGAACACAAGGACACACACACATTTATAACCACAGCTGTGTGTGTGTGTGCGTGAAAGAGAGAGGGAGTGTGTGTATTACCACAGCTGTGTGTGTGCGTGAGAGTGTTTGTGTGTGTGAGTGTGTGTGAGTGAGAGAGAGAGAGTTTGCGTGTGCGTGTTTGCACATGTGTGTGCATGTGTCTGTGTATGTGTGTGAGAGAGTTTGTGTGTGTGAGAGAGACAGAGAGAGTGTGTGTTTGTGTGTCTGTGTGTATGTAAATGTTTGTGTGTGTGCGTGTGTAAGCATGCAAGCAAGTGTGTGTGTGTATGTGTATGTGCGTATAAGCGAGCGAGTGAGTGTGGGAGTGAGTGTGTGTGTGTGTGCGTGCACGTGTGTGAGAGAGAGTGAGTGTGTGTGTGTATATGCGTGTGCGTGTGTGTGTATGTGCATGCGTGGGAGCGAGTGAGTGAGTGTGTGTGAGTGCGTGTGTGTTTGTGTGTGAGTGAGTGAGAGAGCGTGAGTGTGTGTGTGTGAGAGAGAGAGAGAGAGAGAGAGAGAGAGAGAGTGTGTGTGTGTGTGTGTGTGTGTGTAGTCTTACATTTGTGCAGTCCTGCTGTAATCCTTGCGTCTCCTCCATGATCCAGACTGTAAACACACACAGATGGAGAGAATGAGCTGTTTAGTTTCCCCCTCAGCTAATAAGCTAAAGCTAGCACTGAGCTGCTCAGCTACACGCTCCAAACTCTTCAGCTAAAACACACAAGACTTGTTGGTTCCAGCCGGGATGCACAATGAATCTAACACAGTGCGTTCTTTTCCTCTGCTGTTGGTGAAGCGAGCGCAGATACTAATCATGTTGATGGAGACACCCTGCTGCAACATTCATTTATTACAGTGATCACACTTAGCTTTGCCATCGTTCTTCAGCACATGCAGCCTTTGAGCACATGTTGCAGTCCATCTCTAAACTATGTTCAGATTATTAAAGCTGCTCGCCAGTTCCTGACAGATTAGCAAGTGAAAAATACACATGTGTGCACAGAGAAGAGGAATCCAGATGTTGATTTTAGAACAAGAGTCTGAACATTAATCAAAGTGTCTGATTCCAGAATCTGAATCCATCTTCAATCCCCAACCCTATTCCTGAGCTGATATTGGAGGATTCTTCAGCACAAATGGAGGAAGAAGTTTCTCTGCTCAGCTCAAATGCTGAAACTGTACAGTGTGTCCCGCTTAATGTCACAACTGAGCCAATACACTCCAACATTTACAGAGGAGATTCATTTCACACTCAATGATTTGCTCTTCATAGACATGACTGGAATACTCTACAAGCTGTATCTTCTGTCTGTCCTCACCCCATAACCCTCACAGAAAACTGAAGATCAGAAAAGAGCTTTCTAGTGTCTTTTTAAAGCCATTCAGTGGAAAAGCACAAGGCCAGTGATGCTCCACATACTTGAGTTTGACCAGTGTGTAGTTTGGATCCTCCAGTTGTTCAGAGAGCAGCTTGACTCCTGAATCTCCTGGATGATTGTAGCTCAGATCCAGCTGTCTCAGGTGTGAGGGGTTTGAAGTCAGAGCTGAAGACAGAAAACCACAGCCTTCCTCTGTCACCATACAGCCAGACAATCTACAAACACAGCAATAGTCCACATCACACAGTTGGACAATCACACATCTCTTTGTGTTGTAAAGATGCTGACTGCTGTTTCTGCTCATGTCAACAGCAGTGATGAACACACACACATCCTGATTAGCTCTCCTTATTGATCAAGCCCTCACATCAGCAAACACATTCACATCAATAATGTATCCTCTTAATGTGATTTGAGTTGATTTTAAAAGATTATAAGTGTGTTTTATAGATGATCGACAGCTAGATGCATGATTACAGCTGGTTGTATGACTGTAAGACATGTACTCAAATGTTACAGAGGTCTGAAATGTCTAATCAGGTGTAGGGCTGGGTGATGTTAGACAAAATTTATTAATAATCGCCTTTAATAATATCTTGATAACTTCAGTATATGATCTCTCCCCAGTAATGTTGATTATCTAATCTAATCTAACCTTATCTAATCAAACACACATGGCCCAGCCCTAATCAGGTGTCGATACTCTCTAAATTTGCAGACATCAGACATACATTATATTATATTACTTTCACTGCTTTCTAACCAGTGCAAATGCTAACTCTTATGTTTAGGATGGAACATGCTAGCAGTTAACGTCAGCTAGCTCTCAGCTAAACATCACCTCCATTAGTTTAGCTTTAGCAGCCAGGAGTATTAAGAAATAGAGCGGTGTCCCACATGTGTCTGAGTGACAGTGACTGATGCGCACATGAACAGGGCACTCATATGGAGGAGGAGTCCTAGACTATAGAAAGAAACATCTTGAGTCCGGACTCGAGTACTACAGCCCTGACAGTCACAAACTTCAGCTTGTAGATCAAACTTTATTGTATAAAGAGCAATAGAAAATGACCTGATCTTCATTTGTATATTATATTGTGGACAATGATGTAAATTAACTAAAACAAACACAAACCCACTCTCTTAAAGTCTCTTTCACCAGCCTGACAGTCACATTCACACTGATGGACCATCAGGGGACTTTTATTCTGTCAGGTGAGAAACACCTCAATATTCATGACCCAAAAAATAAAATATGAATAAATAATTGAATTCAGATGATCTTTAAAATAAAGGGATTCCTTTAACTCTTAATCATATTTGGGTATATTGGAAAAAGAGAAGCTCTGAAAGTGCAACATTTTGTAATATACTAACTAATGTTTTTAAATATATTTACAGATAAACATACATTAGTATAGTTACGACTGAAATCACATCCCTGTAAATGGTTTGTTTCTTCTTCTGCCAATCCACTGAAAGAGGCTCCACAATTGGTAACCCAATATGAAACCATCTTGTTGTATTCGCTGTTGAGTGGAGAATCATTTACCTCAGTGTCTCAAGTTTACAGTGTTGACTCTTCAGTCCATCAGAGAGAAGCTTCACTCCTGAATCCTGCAGGTCATTGTTACTCAGGTCCAGCTCTCTCAGGACACAGTTTGAGGATTGTAGAGCTGAAGACAAACTCTCACAACACTGAACAGTGAGATTACACATGACCAATCTGAGAAAGAATAACACAGATTACATTAACAGTGTGATTTTAATCATTCATCTGATGTAAAAACAAACTATTAGGTTAATAATATGACAACACTATTGGAATCTGTGTCAATTAGAATTATTGACTATTATTATTTAATAAGTAAAGTTTCACAAACTAATTTCGAGAGGAGCACGTGATATGATTGACTGCAGCTGGCCACTCATCCACATGCATTAGTTAGCCAATCAGATTGATCCAAACTCACTATAAATAGCCTAGCTAGAACTAATCCCTTATCTTTGTTTTCTGAAGAAACCCCACATCCACTCCTTCTCCTCCTTTACCATGGGGAACTCTCGAGAACCACCTGATCTCGTACTCCCCTCACATGCTCTATGGACCAGGCGGGAGCCCTGGGCTCAACTATCTCCAAGCTCAGGGTTCTCTCTCGGGACAGCATGCCAAACCTGCTAACATTTGTCAAGCAATATCTAAGTGTGAACTCTTGAAAACTGAATATTAAATGTCATCTAAAATATTCTTGACCATTTTGAAATGTAAGAAAACTGCTAAATTTCAGTTTAGATATGAGGGTCACGAGACTTTATATATTGATGAACCTGCAAAATGCAAATGATCAGAGCCTGTCAAACCTGCTCCAATAAAGCAATTCAAAGATAAACTATAAATATAATCATTAAAAATATAAAATATAAATAAAGATTTTAGAGCTAAGTAATTAAAATAATCTTTAAAATACACTGATTTCCTGAACTGTTTAAGAAAAAGAGCAACTTTCATTTAAAAGCAGTATTTTGCAGTTTCTCCACTAATGCTCTTAAATATATCTGGACATTTCCATCTAAATCAAAACACTTTTTGAGTTGTAGAGTGGAGAATCATTTACCTCAGTGTCTCCAGTTTACAGTGTTGACTCTTCAGTCCATCAGAGAGAAGCTTCACTCCTGAATCCTGCAGGTCATTGTTACTCAGCTCCAGCTCTTTCAGGACACAGTTTGAGGATTGTAGAGTGGAAGACAAACTCTCACAACACTGAACAGTGAGATAACACCACTGTAGCCTGTGCAGAGGACAAAGAACAACAAAATCAGCAGTATGAAATAAGCACTGTTGAGTGTTCATGTACGGTGGCCGGGAAGTGCAAAACAATATTACCAAGTGTGAAACACTTTTACAAAGCTCGAGACAAAAATACATTTTGAAAAACATTTTTACCAATCATAAGACACAATTACATAGGAAAAACTATTTTACCAAGGACGAAACTAATTTACATTTCAGAAAAAAATTTACAAAATGCAAAACACTTTTACAAGTCCCGAAACAAGTTTACAATTACAGATTCCTTACGGAAAGGGAATGTCCCACACACCGGAAGTGACGTGGAACATACACCGGGAGTGAGGCGGGGAAAAGTGTTGTTGTTGGTGGTGAGCGCGGTAAATTCATGCTGTGGAATACATGGTGTATATAAAGTGTATGGTGACCGAACATGGACTGCGTTCGAGGGATGTTTTGCGGCAAACACATGAGCAGCTTAACACGGTTTTGGTTTTTATAAAGGATGCGGACCAGATGGAAACACCAGACGTACTGCATCACTCCATCAATGTGTTCAATATTTTAACGAGAGCGACTTGTACGCTGTAATCGTGGGCATGATGTCAAGTCTACACGGTGTAAACATCTGCTTGAGGACTCTTAACAGTAAACTGAATTAAGCCGTGCAACGGTTTAACTGGTGTCCGTGTTAACTGGTAATGTAAACTATTCACGTTTGCAGATTGGCAGATTAGTCACTTTTTCACAGCAACAAAACATGCCCATACCAAATAAAGATTCTTAATACTGGGTGTCAGTGTAAACATTATTGATTTTAATATTTCTTTAGCAGAACAGTATATAACCAAAATGTATGTAAATAAAGAATTATAATTGAAATGTCATCATCGGGGTTCGAACCCTGGTCAAAAGGTTCAGCACAGGTATCAACCGACCCATCTAACTGAGCTATCCAGGTCAACATGGTGAGTTTGGATTCGATATCTTTATCAGTCAACATGTCATGCTGTGATTGTTTCCATGTACTTGCGTTTACATGTTTCTACATACTCTCACGCTGATATTTTCTCAGAATAGCTCTAAATTACAAAACGATGTTTTATCGCAGTTGATAAAAGCATGATTTTTATTGTTGTAGACGTGTTAACCTGTGTCTACAAAGTCACACACGAGCTTATATTTTCCGGTGTGTGGTACATACTACGTCACGTCCGGTGTGTGGGACATTCCCTTTCCGTAAGGAATCTGTAATTGTAAACTTGTTTCGGGACTTGTAAAAGTGTTTTGCGTTTTGTTATTTTTTTCTGAAATGTAAATTAGTTTCGTCCTTGGTAAAATAGTTTTTCCTATGTAATTGTGTCTTATGATTGGTAAAAATGTTTTTCAAAATGTATTTTTGTCTCGAGCTTTGTAAAAGTGTTTCACACTTTGTAATATTGTTTTGCACTTCCTGGCCACCGTACTCATGATTCCAGTCTACACTGATAAAAGTAACACTGAAAATAAACTATATATATATATATACACATACTGCACAAAAAATAAAGGGAACACTAAAATAACACATCCTAGATCTGAATGAATGAAATATTCTTATTAAATACTTTGTTCTTTACACAGTTGAATGTGCTGACAACAAAATGACACAGAAATGATCACTGGAAATCAAATGTATTAACCCATGGAGGTCTGAATTTGGAGTCACACTCAAAACTGTAGTGAATTGCAGGAATTGCAGACACACTTCAGACACATGAGGTCCAGCATAAGCATTAGGAGGAACCCAGCGCCAACCACACCATATATTGTCTCACAAAAGGTTTGAGGATCATTTTACTGAGCTCAGTGTAAAGTTTAGTGTTTAGGCCTACAGTAAATGTAATATTAGAGGCATGTCTGCAGCGATACTGCAATACTGTGTCTAAAATTACACAATTTCTCTGATCAGAAAACAAACACAATTATCCAAGAGCAACACTGTGTTAGATTTGAGCAAATACACATCAACAAATGTCCTATTTAGCTGGAGGAGAACAGGGATTTGCAGGGATTTAAGTTGTTTTCCAGGATAAAATGTAAAGCAAATGAAGTAGATTATTAAATTAAAGTACCAATGTTGTTTGTGTGAGTTAAAAGTCAAGAAAAGTTTGTTAAATACGTTTAGAAATGATGAAATGAATGAGCAAATAAGAAAACAGAACACAGCCGCGTCCCCATGCAGTAATATGGTGTATCAGCGATCTCACAGGGAGACGATATGGCCAGCTAAAGATTCTCTGTTAAAGCAGGGCAGTGATTCACTAAACTGATCTGAGTCTTCAGTGCAGACTGATGTGTGTCTTCTGTGATCAATGAATGAATACTCACAGAGCTTTTCTGCAGTTTCTCACAGCTGGTATGAGTCTCCGTCTTCCCTCATCTGATGTGTTGAATTTATTTGAGTCTAACTCATCCAGCGGCTCCTCTGACATCTCAATCATGTAGGAGATTGTTGAGCAGTGAGCAGGAGAGAGTTCCTCCTCTGAGTGTTTGTCTGATTTCACAAACTCCTGAATCTCTCTGGCCAGAGTCTGATCTTTCACCTCCAGCAGACAGAGGAACAGATTGATGGATCTTTCAGCTGAGAGATCATCATCTGTCTTGATCTGGTCTTTAATGTCCTGTGTGATTCTCCTGATGCTCTCTGAGCTTTCCTCTGTGTGTGTCAGCAGATCCTGGAAGAGTCTCTGATTGGACTCCAGCGAGACGCCCAGCAGGAACCGCAGGTACAGATCCAGATGACCATTACTACTCCCTACAGCTTTATCTACTGCTGATCTGAGCAGATCATACAGAGACTTCTCAGAGCTGGCCTTCTTTGTTAAATGGCAGTAAAACACAAAGAAAGCAGCCAGAAACTCCTGAAAGCTCAGATGGATGAAGCTGTAGACTTTCCTCTGATGAATCACAGATTCCTCCTTGAAGATCTCAGTGCAGATCCCAGAATACACTGAGGCGTCAGTGATGTCTATGCCGCTCTCAATCAGGTCCTCCTCATAGAACATCACATTGCCCTTCATCAGCTGTCTGAAAGCCACTTCAGCAAGTTTGAGGATCACTCCTCTGCTGGACTGCAGGAGTTTCTCTGGATCTCTCTCCTCATACTTCTGCTTCTTCATGTTGATCTGAATCAGCAGGAAGTGGATGTACATCTCAGTCAGAGTTTGAGGGATTTCTGCTCTCAGATCTTCTTCCAGGAGCTTCTGAAGCACAGTGGAAGAGATCCAGCAGAAGACGGGTATGTGGCACATGATCTGGAGACTTCTTGCTCTTCTGATGTGGGAGATGATTCTGCTGGCTTG
>NC_079438.1:18533887-18543887 GCF_903798145.1 Danio aesculapii
AGAGTACTGACCACTATACGATCACGGCACACCGCTCGCTCACCGATAAGCTCTGCAGCTACCTGGACACTAAGGGACACTGGTTTGTTTGCAAGATTCAGAAGAGGACGGCATTTCCGTTAGGGGGCAATGAGCAAAATAAGCAAGTGGACACCAACCGATGTAGTCGGCAGGGTTCGAACCTGCGCGGGGAGACCCCAATGGATTTCGAGTCCATCGCCTTAACCTCTCGGCCACGACTACACCTGGCCTTGACTCATCTGCTCTGTTGGCCGGATGTGGGCAACACTAGATACAGCAGAGGTTGGGGTGAGAAATCCAGCCATGGCCTGAGGTGACGAAAACTCAGCCCAGCATGGCTTCCGTTAAAGGTACGCGGCTACTGTGACCGGGATTTCCAAACTGGGATTTCTCTGGCCACAACACAGAGTACGGATCACTGTACGGTCGCGGCAAACCACTGTCGCTCACCCACAGCTGCTGGTATCTAAGTGACAGGGCTCTGTTTGTGAGAGCAGAGGAGGATTTGCAATACGTATAGGAGGCTTGAAAGAAAAGAGAACAACAACATAAGTGGACGTGCAAAACAACGTAGTCGGCAGGATTCGAACCTGCACGGGGAAACCCCAATGGATTTCTAGCCCATCGCCTTAACCACGCGGCCACGACTACAGATGTCTGCTTTCTCTCTCCTGCTGAGGTGGCAACCAAGCACAGGGTCAACAGGGGTAGAGGAAGCTGCACTAGCTCTTGTGCAACTTTTCCGTACAATCTCTGGGAAGCAGGGACAGCATAGCTCTCTAACACACTCAGCTAACTTCATGGGCACTCTTTCCACACAAGCTGATGATCTGAATTCAGAGCAAAAGCCACAGTTCCTCTCAAAGAGAGAAAAAGCAAAAGCAGCTGGCTGTTCCGTAGTCGGCAGGGTGTCGAACCTGCGCGGGGAGACCCCAATGGATTTCAAGTCCATCGCCTTAACCACTCGGCCACGACTACGCATGGTGGCAGTTTGTTGACTTTTTTCTGCTGAATTTGGGCAACATTGAACGCAGCACAGTTGGGGCATAAATGGCCTGAGGTTGTAAAAAGCAGCACATGCATTGCTCGTAGTTAACAGGAACACGCTGCCGTGACCCAGATTCGAATCTGGGTCGCTGCGGCCACAACACAGATTACTGACCACTATACGATCACGGCACACCGCTCGCTCACCGATAAGCTCTGCAGCCTACCTGGACACTAAGGGACACTGGTTTGTTTGCGAGATTTAGAGGAGGACGGCATTTCCGTTAGGGGGCAATGAGCAAATAAGCAAGTGGACTTTGTGGAAATACCAACCGACGTAGTCTGCAGGGTTTGAACCTGCGCGGGGAGACCCCAATGGATTGCGAGTCTATCGCCTTAACCTCTCGCCACGACCACACCAGGCCCTTGACTCTTCTGCTCTGTTGGCCGGATGTGGGGCAACACTAGATACAGCAGAGGTTGGGGTGAGAAATACAGCCATGGCCTGAGGTGACGAAAACTCAGCCCAGAATGGCTTTCCGTTAACAGGTACGCGCTGCTGTGAACGGGATTCAAACTGGGATTTCTCTGGCCACAACACAGAGTACGGATCACTGTACGGTCGCGGCAAACCACTGTCGCTCACCCACAGCTGCCTGGTCTCTAAGTGACAGGGGCTTGTTTGTGAGATGCAGAGGAGGATTGCAATTACGTATAGGAGGCTTGAAAGAAAAGAGAACAACAACATAAGTGGACGTGCAAAACAAAGTAGTCAGCAGGATTCGAACCTGCGCGGGGAAACCCCAATAGATGTCTAGTCCATCCTAGATTAAAAGTCTGATGCTCTACTGACTGAGCTATCCGGGCACCTGTCTGCAGAAGCACCTGTTTGCGGAGTTGGCCCTCTGAAAGCCCCTTGCCATAGCTTAGCGGAACCTTTTAGGTTCATCTCAAGAAGGTTTTCACAGCTACTGTGTTTCATCCACCAAACATTGCTCCCAAATTGAAGTGAGACCTTCAAAGACAACCCAGATGGGACTTGAACCAACAATCCCAAGCCCCGGAGGTTGATGCCTTATCCATTAGGGCACTGGGCCATTTTGCCCAGTACCGCCGCTCCCTATACGCAGAGCACGCAGGCTGCGTAGGGCCTCACCTCCGAAGGGGGGCACCATCTCCGGTGCTCAAAAAAAAAAAAATCTCTTCCTTGTATATTAATATTAACAAAAGAATTAATATACATAAAAAATAATAAATATATGTTTTTAAATGCATTTTATGATGAACGCAAAAAAACGTGACACGTGTCAAGACATTTTTTGCATTCACGCGCGCGTACGCGCATTCACGCGGCCCGGTCCACCTGGTGTTCGCGCCTTTGCGGCTGCTAGCAGATAGATTAATGCAATACAATGCTCGGGAAAAAGACAACAACAGTCTGGGGCTGAGAAGAGAAAAAGAAAAAAAGCACAAGATGAATCCCGTGCATCCCTTTTAGGTATGTTCATTTGTCTGTGAATCTTAAAATCATATTTTATTTGAAGTAACATTACATTAGCGAGGCGAATTAATTAACCTTAAACATCGCCACAACTCCAACCAATCTGCCTGATTCGCAGTGTAAACTCAGAAGCCAGTTCACAACTTTAAATAAAAAGAGAAAAAAAGATGTTTGAGTGGGTTATGGAGACTATAATTCTTTTTAACTAAGGCATTGGGAATTATAAAGCACTAAACAGACCATCTGAAACTAAGCTGTAGGTTGTGTGATTCCTTCAAAAGGATAAAATTAATTCTATATTATTTATCCATTATTCATTCATTCATTACAACCTTTTTTCATAGAATTGCGTGAGAAAAACTAAAAATTCCGAGTTCTAAAACTCAAATTCTGAGATATAAATTCACAATTCCGAGTCATAAAGTCAGAATTTAGATTCTGTCATGCAATTCTGATATATAATGTTGCAATTGTTTAATATAAAAAGTCAGAATTCTGAGAGTTTTTTCCTGTTAAGAATCCACAGTGTGCATCATGTATCATAGCAACCACTGTGTTGCGTCATCTATGATACCATAGACATATTTCTACAGTAGGTGAGAGTTCAAAGTGACTATTACCGCCGGGCCTTATACCGCCGCCGTTTGAAATAACTGCTGCTCTGTTTTTAGTGTAGGACCGCAGTTTGTGAAAAAGCCGCCAGGGGGCGCAAAGGGACGGGATGCGAACGGAAAGAAATAGCCTTTACAGCAGCTTTAAATATGCTACTGTCCTTGTAAATGATATTAAACAATAGGTCAAAGCATTATAAGTCCTTCATTAATCATTTAAAATTTGTTAACACACTTTATTGTAAACTTTTTTAAGTGCAAAGAGGACTCTTTTTGGAATTGAAAAAATAAAAGACAACTAACATGACACACACATTCAGTACAAATAAGTAGTCTTAAATAAATAAATAAATAAAGCAGTCTTTTAGCCTGCTTTTAGTGTTTGCCGTTTTGATAGGACTAAGACAAGACTTTTTCATTTATGTTTTTATTTATGTTTTTATTTACATTTTCGTTGTTGATTATATTTTACTATCTTATTTTATGTCTGAATTATTGTACATAATAATAAACGAATAATGAAAATAAATTAATAATGAAAATATGCCTAAATAAATAATTTATTTAAAGATATTGCGGCGAAACACTGAGAAACCGTCAGGGGCATGGTCTAAAGAGCTTAAGTTGAATGCTGCTTCATCAAAAGCAAAAAAAAATAAATTGACCTACCTTAAGCAGATCACTAAAAGTATAATAAAAATAATTTTTTGCTCTCTCTCTCTCTCTCTCTCTCTCTCTCTATATATATATATATATATATATAATTATGTATTTATTTAATTATATATAATTATAAATATATTCTTAATAAACTTCCCAGCCACAAATATAAAAAAAAACACAACTTGTATTAAAACTGGGCGAGGATTAGAAAGAATACGATGCTTGTTATATAATTTAAAATGTTATTCCTCTTGTCCCAATTTCTTTATGCACATTTTTTCACTCGCTACTCGCCAGGAACTTCAGCGCTAGAGAGCACCTTCAAAAATCTCAATCTCATGGCTCATTCTTCACGAATATAGAATTAAAATAATGGCACGTTTCATTGTGCATCCCGCGGGTGCAACCAACAAGAGTTGTGCATTTTAGTTTAACTTTTTGAGCGTTTAAAAGCAGTTCGGTGTTAGTTTTTATTTAAATATATCAAGCCGAAACTAAACAGCGCATTCTCTCCGCCTCCTCGTTTCATAAACCTGCGGGACCGGGACGCACTGCTGAAGCAGGCAATAGAGAAACTCCGTCATTCATCATAATCTTAGCTGATGTTTCGGAGTCGAAAGAATATATTAAAGAGAAATGTTCTTTTAACAGTCCCTATATATTTAATCTTTTTCTTTCTTTTTTCCTGTCATTTTCTCTCAGCAAATTATATTTTTTTAAAGCTGCTTGATTCTTTTTAAAACCGAAAGCAGAGCCCGTCAATTGGTGTTTTTCCATAAGATACGTTTATCCTACGATAATTTATCCTCTGATCCTTTTGCATGAAGGTTTTAATAAAAAAAAAAACAGGTCACTTAATTACTTTCGATGTGCTAAAATATTTGTTAAACGAATGTTATTTAAAAAAAGCATATGCACATATTACAATTGTAAAATAGTCTAAAATGCATGGTCTAATCAGAAATAAAGGAAATTAGTTATATTTAATGCATAAAATAGGCTAGCCTCTTTATAAATTGAGTTTAATTGATTTGAAACTTTTAATTGCATTTTAACGTCCCGTATTAATAATAAAAGTTGCATCAGATTGACGAAAAAACGAATATTAATACCTGCAAACAGGGCCACGGTTACTTTTTTTTCACTGACTGGCATGACTGGCAAACGCGTCAAAAAAAACTGCTGAATCTCTGCGAATATTTGGTTAACTTATAAAACAAATGTCTGGTTTAGTGATGTTAGTAATGCATAGAAAAATGCAAAGCAGAATTCTCCTGAGCTCATTAAACCACTGATGACAGCGACGGAATCACTGGCCCACCACGTTCTTACGAACATATTTTATTTATTAAAGGTATTATTTCATTGACGTTCAATATTCGAAACTGAATATTTCACTTTTATTTTATTTATATTACGATTGTATTTAACAGACAGTTTGTGTTTTGGCCACGGCATATAGCGGACCCTGAAGCACATCGCTTCACTTCAGTTTATTAGTTATTCTTGTTTATTTTGTAAATAACTGACCGACAAAAACTAAAGTACAAATTGTACAAAACAAAATTCGTTCAAAGAATATTTTTCTTCCGACGAAAATATATATAATTAATATATATTTTTGTGCGTCTCCATCCGCTACACTGTGCAGTGTTTGTTTTGCTCCACGGGAAAAAGGATTTAATTAATGCTCCCATAATTGCTGCTACACAAACCCCTGTGATATATTAGCTACATATTTTTATAAATGTCTTTACACAAAATTACTATATGCTAAAGCCTACTTTAAATAAGTCAAAATATATGCGATTGTTGACTCATCACTGTGGTCACAGCATGCGCATCATCCCTCCTTTTTGCTTCATACAAAAAATCTATCAGGAGGCATGCTTAGTAAGATCACCATCATATTGTTTAAACTATAGTTTTGTCCACTTGCAACACAAAAAAAGCTGTTATGCTGGTTTTACAACGCATGAGCGGCGCGTAACAAGCAGGTCGCCGTCTTTTTTGGCATGCATGTTTACTACCGGGACTCTCAAAGCAGCGCCTGCAAGAGGGGCGCCTGTTCTTTGCACACACGTGGAGATGCGTCAGTTTGCTTATTGATTTAAAAACTTGGTATTATTTATTAATGTGTTATTAATGTGTTTTTGTGTTCTTCGTCTTGTACGTCGCCGTGTTATTGTGCGTCAACATCACGTTTATCTGTCCTTAAGCGCGCATATAGTCGAACATTTCTGCTCGACATCGGTAGAAACAAACTTCACAAGTTAACTCCGCGGACACTGATAAGCTGCAAGATCTCGGCTTGCTCCGGATGCCTACCCATCCTCCGACCCCCACCTCACCACCTCGCCCACAATGGAGGCGCTTCAAGCGGCGCGAGAGGAAGCAGAAGAGGGGTAAGCGTGGGGGTATCCGAACAAGGCTAGCGGCTAACCCCCACAAACCCGCTATCCCCTCCATCATTCTAGCGAATGTACGCTCGCTAGACAACAAACTGGACTACATCCGTCTACTTCGTTCATCACATAGGACTGTAAAGGACTGTTGTGCTTTTGTGTTTACGGAAACTGCACATTAGTGAGCAGCAGACAGCCCACCCCGATGCTTTTCTCATCCTGGCAGGGGACTTTAACCATGCAGACCTAAAGAGTGTGTTTCCAAAAATACAACAACAGACTTTCCAACACGGGGCAATAACACAATGGACTTTGTTTACACCACACAGAGAGGAGCTTACAAAGCCTTCCCCCTCCCCCACCTTGGTGGACCACTTAACTGTCATGCTAATGCCTGCTTACAGACCGATCGTTAAAGTCACCAAACCGGTTTGCAAGGAAATACAAGTGGGGCCAGAAGGTTCTTCAGAGGCTTTACAAGACTGCTTCAATACCACAGACTGAGATATGTTCAAACAGGCTGCCACTTACAACAACACCACTGACCTCCAGGAGTATGCTGAGACTGTTACAGCCTACATAAACAAATGCACTGAGGATGCCAAAAAATCACAGCAGCGTCTCTACTTCCTCCGCAAACTCAAAAGAGCAAGAGCACCAGCCCCAATCATGTACACCTTCTACAGAGGCACTATTGAGAGCATCCTGACCAGCTGCATCACTGTGTGGTTTGGAACCTGCAATGCATCCTGCAGGAAAACACTTCAACGCATAGTGAGAACAGCTGAGAAGATCGTTGGTGTCTCTCTCCCCTCCCTTCAGGACATTTACAGCACACGTCTTACCCGTAAAGCCCTCTGCAAAACAGCAGGTGCCACCCACCCAATGCACAACTTCTTCAGTCTGCTGCCATCAGGGAGGAGACTGCGCAGTCTCCAGGCCAGGACCAACAGACTGAAAGACAGCTTCATCCATCAGGCTGTCAGGAAGCTGAACTCTCTCCCAGCTCTGCTCCCCGCTCCCTCCCCACGCACCTCCTCCCCTCGCACCTCTGGACTCTGACACACATACATACACACACATACACACATACACACACACACACACACACACACACACATTAATTTATATATATTTGGTTGACAATAAATAAATAAAAGAAAGGATTAATGAATGAATCCTACAGTCTGCTTGTGCCTCTATGTTTGTCAGAGTTACTGGAGACATTCAGTAAGACACAGTCAAATATTCAGTCCAAATGCACTGGAGAGACCTGAAACATGTTAATTTTTCCTTATTGGCTATATGACATTTAGATGTTGCATATTATTCTGTGGTCTTAAGGAAAGTATTTCAGCACATAAGAGCAAATATAGCTTATAGCCCATTTCGTTGCGCTCGGCAGCTTTTCACTAATAAAGCTCTTCATGTAAATTTCATTTTTCAATTTTAGCACGTCATATAAAAACATCGCCCTTGCGCCCTCATTTATGATATCCTGCCGCCGGGCCTGCTATAGCGAAACTTTATTGTTTGAGAAGAAACAAAAACGGAAACTGTGCATGAAAACCTGGCTGGGAAGACGGCGATAACATGAATTTTCTGTTCTTCAACAAGAAAAAAAAAAAAAAAAAAAAAAGTATTATGCTAAATATCCGTACAAACGAACATGTTTGTTTTTTAACTTTCGTTGATAAAACAACACAATACAGCCTATAATAATGTAGGCTAGTTAAATAGAAATAACTTTAACTGCTTGAAACAGTAAACGTTACATTTTAGAAACTTCACAAATACTAATCAATAATTTACATTTACATTTACATTTACATTTAGTCATTTAGCAGACGCTTTTATCCAAAGCGACTTACAAATGAGGACAAGGAAGCAATTTACACAACTATAAGAGCAGCAGTGAACAAGCGCTATAGACAAGTTTCAGGCGTGTAAAAGTCTAAGAAGCAAAACATTAGTAGAATTTTTTTTTTTTTTTTTTTTTTTTTTTTTTTAAGAGAGAGAGAGAAAGAGGGCTCAGTTAGTGGTATAGCCAGAGAGGCAATTGCAGATTAGGAGGAAAAGTGGAGACTAAACAGTTGCGTTTTTAGTCGTTTCTTGAAGACAGCAAGTGACTCGGCTGTTCTGATGTAGTTAGGGAGTTCATTCCACCAACTGGGCAGATTGAATGTGAGAGTTCGGGAAAGTGATTTCTTCCCTCTTTGGGATGGAACAACGAGGCGACGTTCATTCACAGAACGCAAGTTTCTGGAGGGCACATATATCTGCAGAAGTGAGAGCAGATACGAAGGAGCACAGCTAGAGGTCACTTTGTAAGCAAACATCAGAGCTTTGAATTTGATGCGGGCAGCAACTGGCAGCCAGTGCAAACGGGTGAGTAGCGGAGTGACATGTGCTCTTTTGGGTTCATCAAAGACCACTCGTGCTGCTGCGTTCTGAAGCAGCTGAAGAGGTTTGATAGAACTAGCTGGTAGCCCGGCTAGCAGAGAGTTGCAATAGTCCAGTTTGGAGAGGACAAGAGCTTGAACAATGAGTTGAGCTGTATGTTCAGATAGGAAGGGTCGGACCTTTCTGATGTTGTAGAGTGCGAATCTGCAAGATCGGGCAGTTCTAGAAATGTGGTCAGAGAAGTTCAGTTGGTCATCAATCGTAACTCCAAGGCTTTTTACCATTTTGGATGCAGTGATGGTTGCTCCATCCATCTGGATTGAAAGTTATGGTGAAGAGTCGGGTTGTCAGAAACTTCAAGCATTTCCGTTTTCATGAGGTTAAGCTGGAGATGATGATCTTTCATCCAGTGTGAAATGTCTGACAGGCAGGCTGAAATGCGAGCTGGAACCGAGGGATCATCAGGGTGGAAAGAGAGGTATAGCTGGGTGTCATCAGCATAGCAGTGGTAGGAAAAAACCATGTTTCTGGATGACTGTTCCTAAAGATGCCGTGTAGATAGAGAAGAGAAGTGGTCCAAGCACAGAGCCCTGAGGTACCCCAGTGTATAGATGCTGTAGGTTGGACACCTCTCCCCTCCACGACACCCTGAATGACCTGTCCGAGAGGTAGGAACTGAACCATTGAATAACAGTGCCTGTGACGCCCAGTGACTCAAGCGTAGATAGCAGGATCTGGTGGTTTACAGTGTCAAAAGCAGCTGATAAATCCAGCAAGATGAGGACAGATGATTTAGAGTCTGCTTTAGCCAGTCTGAGGTCCTCTACGACCGAGAGCAGGGCAGTCTCAGTTGAGTGGCCTTTCTTAAAGCCAGATTGCTTGTTGTCCATGAGGTTGTTTTGAGTAAGAAAGTCTAGGACTTGATTGAACACTACTTTCTCCAAAATCTTGGCCATGAATGGAAACAGGGATACCGGTCGGTAGTTTTCAAGTAGCGTTTGATCCAGGTTGGGTTTCTTTAGCAGAGGGGTTACCCTAGCCTGCTTAAATGAAGTAGGGAATAGACCAGAGTCAAGAGATGTGTTAATTATGTGAGTCAGTGTTGGTATGACTGCAGGAGAAATGGCTTGCAGGAGATGAGAGGGAATGGGATCTAGCGGACAGGTGGTTGCATGGCTTGATAGCATGAGGTTGGACACCTCAGACTCAGAGAGCTGGGAGAAAGAGGTGAGTGTGTGTGGTGTTGTATAATAATAATAATATAAATAGTAACGAAGAACAAAAATATTAGCCTAGGCTTGTAACAACAAAGTCAGATGTTGAAAAACCTGGCTGGGAAGACGGCGATAACATGAATTTTCTGTTCTTCAACGAGAAAAAAAAAAAAAAAAAAAAAAAAAAAAAACGCA